>NW_026693387.1:0-15335 GCF_021218885.2 Marmota monax | reverse complement strand
GGGCGGAGTGGAACCGCCACCCGTGCCCGCAAGGTGGGCAGACCCGTGACCCAGTGGTACACGGGCGTGGTAGGAGGGGCAGGGCAGAGCCGCCGCCCGTGCTTGCAAGGTAAACAGACCTGTGACAGACTGGCGGGTCAGGCCCAGTGGCCTGCCAGCGTGGTACACACGTCACCCCAAATGGAGTAGGGGCAGAGCAGATCCTTCGCCCACGCCAGGATCAGGCCCTGCCGGTGTGGTGGTCACGTGACCCCAATTGGAGTGGGGGTGGAGCGGAACTGCCACCCATGCCCACAGGGTGAGCAGACCTGTGACCAACCTGCAGATCAGGCCCAGGGGTCCAAAGGCATGGTAGGAAGGGCAGGGCAGATCCGCCGCCCACGCCTGCAAGGTAGGCAGACCTGCAACAGACCAGCGGATCAGGCCCAGGAGCCTGCCGGCGTGGTACACACACCACCCTAATTGGAGTAGGGGCAGAGCAGAGTCACCGTCCGTGCCAGGAACAGGCCCAGCAACCTGCAGGCGGGGTAGTCACGGCACCCCAATTGGAGTAGGGGCAGAGCAGAGCTACCACCCGTGCCCGAAAGGTGGGCAGATCTGCGACCGACCAGCGGGACAGGCCCAGTGGCCTGCCGGTACGACAGACACGTCACCCCATTTGGAGTAGGGGCAGAGTAGAGCCGCTGCCCGTGCCTGCATGGTAGGCAAACCTGCAACCGACCGGCGGATCAGGCCCGGTGGCCTGCCGGCATGGTACACTCGTCACCCCAATTGGAGTAGGGGCAGATCAGAGCTGCCGCCAGCGCCCAGAACAGGACCAGTGACCTGCCGGTGTGGTAGTCACGACACCCCAATAGGAATAAGGAGAGAGCAGAGCCGCTGCCCGCACCTGCAGGAAAGATAAGCAAGCAGTATGAAAAGACAAGGAAAGAAAGGACCACAAGCAATGCAGGTCAGCGCAACTTTAGAAGAGGTAAGAGCTGCAGCAGATGGAATGTCAGATAAAGAATTTAGGATATACATGCTTCAGATGATCTGGAGTATCAAGGAAGACATTAGACAGCAAAATCAGACAATGAAAGATCACTTCGACAATGAATTATGCAAACAAATCCAGGAAGCAAAGGATCAACTATACAGGGAGATAGAGGTTATAAAAAACAAACAAACAGAAATCCTAGAAATGCAGGAAGCAATAAACCAACTTAAAAACTCAATGGAGAATACTACCAGCAGAGTAGAACACTTAGAAGATAGAAGATCTGACAATGAAGACAAAGTATTTCAACTTCAAAAGAACATAGACAGCTCAGCAATACTGTTAAGAAACCATGAGCAGAACATCCAAGAAATATGGGATAACATTAAGAGACCAAACTTAAGAGTCATTGGGATACAAAAGGTACAGAGCTCCAAACCAAAGGAATGAGCAGTCTATTCAATGAAATAATACGAGAAAACTTCCCAGACTTGAAGAATGAGACAGAATCCCAAATCCTAGAAGCCTACAGGATGCCGAATGTGCAAAATCATAAGAGATCCACACCTAGACACATTATAATGAAGATGCCCAACATACAGAATAAGGAGAGAATTTTAAAAGCTACAAGAGAAAGGAAGCAGATTACATTAGGAAGCAGATTACATTTATCCAATCAGGATAACAGCTGATCTTTCAACACAGACTCTGAAAGCTAGAAGATTCTGGAATAACATATTTCAAACACTGAAAGAAAATGGGTTCCAACCAAGAATTGTGTATCCAGCGAAATTAAGCTTCAGGATGGAAGATGAAATTAAAACCTTCCACGATAAACAAAAGTTTAAAGAATTCGCAGCTAGAAAACCATCTCTTCAAAACATCCTTGCCAAAGCATTACAGGAAGAGGAAATGGAAAATAACAATGAAAACCAACAGTGGGAGGTAGGACAGTAAATGGGGGGGGGGAATAATCAAAGAGGAAAACAAACCATGTTTAGTAACAGAAATAAAAAAATATGGCTGGAAGAACAACCCATATCTCAATAATAACCCTAAATGTTAATGGCTTAAACTCACCAATTAAGAGACACAGGCTAGTAGAATGGATCACAAAACAAGACCCAACAATATGCTGCCTACAGGAGACGCATTTGATAGGAAAAGACTTACATAGGCTGAAGGTGAAAGGTTGGGAAAAATCATATCACTCATATGGACTTCAGAAACAAGCAGGAGTGTCCATACTCATATCAAATAAAATAGATTTCAAGCCAAAGTTAATCAAAAGGGATAAAGAGGGACACTACATACTGCTTAAGGGAACCATACACCAACAAGACATAACAATCATAAATATATATGCCCCAAAAAATGGTGCAGCTATGTTCGTCAAACAAACTCTTCTCAAGTTCAAGAGTCTAATAGACCACCATACAATAATCATGGGAGACTTCAACACACCTCTCTCACCACTGGACAGATCTTCCAAACAAAAGTTGAATAAGGAAACTATAGAACTCAATAACACAATTAATAACCTAGACCTAATTGACATATATAGAGTATACCACCCAACATCAAGCAGTTACACTTTTTTCTCAGCAGCACATGGATCCTTCTCAAAAATAGATCATATATTATGTCACAGGGCAACGCTTAGACAATATAAAGGAGTAGAGATAATACCATGCATCTTATCTGATCATAATGGAATGAAACTGAAAATCAACGATAAAAGAAGGAAGGAAAAAGCATACATCACTTGGAGAATGAACAATAGGTTACTGAATGATCAATGGGTTATAGAAGACATCAAGGAGGAAATTAAAAAATTCTTAGAGATAAATGAAAACACAGACACAACATATCGGAATCTATGGGACACATTGAAAGCAGTTCTAAGAGGAAAATTCATTGCTTGGAGTTCATTCCTTAAAAAAAGAAAAAAACCAACAAATAAATGATCTCATACTTCATCTCAAAATCCTTGAAAAAGAAGAGCAAAACAACAGCAAAAGAAGTAGAAGGCAAGAAATAATTAAAATCAGAGCTGAAATTAATGAAATCGAAACAAAAGAAACAATTGAAAAAATTGACAAAACTAAAAGTTGGTTCTTTGAAAAAATAAACAAAATCGACAGACCCTTAGCGATGCTAGTGAAGAGAAGAAGAGAGAGAACTCAAATTACTAGCATACGGGATGAAAAAGGCAATATCACAACAGACACTTCAGAAATACAGAAGATAATCAAAAACTATTTTGAATCCTTATACTCCAATAAATTAGAAGATAGTGAAGGCATAGATAAATTTCTTAAGTCATATGATCTGCCCAGATTGAGTCAGGAGGATATAGACAACCTAAACAGACCAATATCAATTGAGGAGATAGAAGAAACCATAAAAGACTACCAACTAAGAAAAGCCCAGGTCCGGATGGGTATACAGCAGAATTTTACAAAACCTTTAAAGAAGAACTAATACCAATACTTTTCAAGCTACTTCAGGAAATAGAAAAAGAGGGAGAACTTCCAAATTCATTCTATGAGGCCAACATCACCCTGATACCTAAACCAGACAAAGACACTTCAAAGAAAGAAAACTACAGACCAATATCTCTAATGAACCTAGATGCAAAAATCCTCAATAAAATTCTGGCGAATCGGATACAAAAACATATCAAAAAAAATGTACACCATGATCAAGTAGGATTCATCCCTGGGATGCAAGGCTGGTTCAATATACGGAAATCAATAAATGTTATTCACCACATCAATAGACTTAAAAATAAGAACCATATGATCATCTCGATATATGTGGAAAAAGCATTCGACAAAGTACAGCATCACTTTGTGTTCAAAACTCTAGAAAAACTAGGGATAACAGGAACATACCTCAATATTGTAAAAGCAATCTATGCTAAGCCTCAGGCTAGCATCATTCTGAATGGAGAAAAACTGAAGGCATTCCCTCTAAAATCTGGAACAAGACAGGGATGCCCTCTCTCTCCACTTCTCTTCAACATAGTTCTCGAAACACTGGCCAGAGCAATTAGACAGACGAAAGAAATTAAAGGCATAAAAATAGGAAAAGAAGAAATTAAATTATCACTATTTGCAGATGATATGATTCTATATCTAGCAGACCCAAAAGGCTCTACAAAGAAACTATTAGAGCTAATAAATGAATTCAGCAAAGTGGCAGGATTTAAAATCAACACGCATAAATCAAAGGCATTCCTGTATATCAGCGACAAATCCTCTGAAATGGAAATGAGGACAACCACTCCATTCAAAATATCTTCAAAAAAAATAAAATACTTGGGAATCAACCTAACAAAAGAGGTGAAAGACTTATACAATGAAAACTACAGAACCCTAAAGAGAGAAATAGAAGAAGATCTTAGAAGATGGAAAAATATACCCTGTTCATGGATAGGCAGAACTAACATCATCAAAATGGCGATATTACCAAAGTTCTCTATAGGTTTAATTCAATGCCAATCAAAATCCCAATGGCATTTCTTGTAGAAATAGAGAAAGCAATCATGAAATTCATATGAAAAAATAAAAGACCCAGAATAGCAAAAACAATGCTAAGCAAGAAGTGTGAATCAGGCGGTATAGCGATACCAGACTTCAAACTATACTACAGAGCAATAGTAACAAAAACAGCATGGTACTGGTACCAAAACAGGCGGGTGGACCAATGGTACAGAATATAGGACACAGAAACCAATCCACAAAACTACAACTATCTTATATTTGATAAAGGGGCTAAAAGCATGCCATGGAGGAAGGATAGCATCTTCAACAAATGGTGCTGGGAAAACTGGAAATCCATATGCAACAAAATGAAACTGAATCCCTTTCTCTCGCCATGCACAAAAGTGAATTCAAAATGGATCAAGGAGCTTGATGTCAAATCAGAGACACGCCATCTGATAGAAGAAAAAGTTGGCTACGATCTACATTCGGTGGGGTTGGGCTCCAAATTCCTCAATAGGACACCCATAGCACAAAAGTTAATAACTAGAATCAACAAATGGGACTTACTCAAAATAAAAAGTTTTTTCTCAGCAAAAGAAACAATAAGAGAGGTAAATAGGGAGCCTACACCCTGGGAACAAATCTTTACTCCTCACACTTCAGATAGAGCCCTAATAGCCAGAGTATACAAAGAACTCAAAAAATTAGACAATAAGAGAACAAACAACCCAATCAACAAATGGGCCAAGGACCTGAACAGACACTTCTCAGAGGAGGACATACAGTCAGTCAACAAGTACATGAAAAAATGCTCACCATCTCTAGCAGTCAGAGAAATGCAAATCAAAACCACCCTAAGATACCATCTCACTCCAGTAAGATTGGCAGCCATTATGAAGTCAAACAACAACAAGTGCTGGCGAGGATGTGGGGAAAAGGGTACACTTGTACATTGCTGGTGGGACTGCAGATTGGTGCGGCCAATTTGGAAAGCAGTATGGAGATTTCTTGGAAAGCTTGGAATGGAGCCACCATTTGACCCAGCTATTCCCCTTCTTGGTCTATTCCCTAAAGACCTAAAAAGAGCATGCTATAGGGACACTGCTACATCGATATTCATAGCAGCACAATTCACAATAGCAAGACTGTGGAACCAACCTAGATGCCCTTCAATAGACAAATGGATAAAAAAAAATGTGGCATTTATACAATGGAGTATTACTCTGCATTAAAAAATGACAAAATCATAGAATTTACAGGGAAATGGATGGCATTAGAGCAGATTATGCTAAGTGAAGCTAGCCAATCCCTAAAAAACAAATGCCAAATGTCTTCTTTGATATAAGGAGAGTAACTAAGATCAGAGTAGGGACGAAGAGCAGGAGAAGAAGATTAACATTTAACAGGGATGAGAGGTGGGAGGTAAAGGGAGAGAGAAGGGAAATTGCATGGAAATGGAAGGAGACCCTCAGGGTTATACAGTGGAGGGGGTAGAGAGAGAGGAGGGGAGGGGAAGGGAAAGGTGGGGAGGGGGGATGGTGGAGGATGGGAAAGGCAGCGGAGCACAACAGACACTTGTATGGCAATATGTATATCAATGGATGTGTAACTGATGTGATTCTGCAATCTGTGTATGGGGTGAAGGTGGGAGTTCATAACCCACTTGAATCAAAGTGTGGAATATGATATGTCAAGAAATTTGTAATGTTTTGAACAACCAACAATAAAAAATTAAAAAAAAATAAAGTAAAAATAAAAAAATAAAAAAATATGACCTGATGATTCTTATCTTTGAGTATATTTATGTGATGAATTACATTTATTGATTTCCATGTATTGAATCAACCCTGTATCGCTGGGATTAATCACAATTTATTGTGCTGCATGATATTTTTGATATATTTTTTATTAGGTTTGCCAGAATTTTATTGAGAATTTTTGCATCTATGTTCATTAGAGATATTGGTCTGAAGTTTTCTATTTTTTTTTTTTTATGTTTCTTTGCCTGTTTTTGAAATCAGAGAGATATGGCCTCATAGAATGAGTTTGGAAGTGCTGCCTCTTTTTCTATTTCCTAAAATAAATTGTAGAGAATTGGTATTAGTTCTTCTTTAAAGGTCTTTTAGAATTCAGCTGTGTATTAATCCTGTCATGGGTTTTTCTTGGTTGGTAGGCTTCTGATAGCTTCTTCTATTTTACTACGTGAAATTGATTTGTTTAACTGTGTATATAATCCTGATTTAATTTGCGCAAATTGTATGACTCTAAAAATTTTTCAATGCCATCTAGATTTTCTGTTTTATTGAGGTAAAAATTTTCAGAATACTTTCTAATTATCTTCTATATTTCTCTAATGTCTGTTGTGATACTTCATTTTTCATCATGGATGTTAGTAATTTGAGTTTTCTCTTTCTCTTTGTTAGCATGGCGAAGGGTCTGTCAATTTTATTTATGTTTTCAAAGAACCTACTTTTTGTTTTGTCAAATTTTTCAATTGCTTTTCTTGTTTGTTTGTTTCAATATCATTTTCAGCTCTGATTTTAACTATTTCCTGTCTTCTACTGCTTTTGCTCCAGATTTGTTTTTCTTTTTCTAGGGATTTGAATGTAATATTATGTAATTTATTTTTTGACTTTTTCTTCTTTTAAGGAATGTACTCCATGCAATGAACTTTCCTCTTAGAACTGTTTTCATAGTGTCCCAGAGACTTTTATATACTGTATCTGTGTTCTCATTCATCTCTAAGAATCTTTTATCTCCCCCTTGATTTCCTTTGCCACCCATTATTCATTCAGTAGCTTATTATTTAGTCTATAGGTGTTAGAGTCTCTTTTATTTTTTATTTTATTATTAATTTCTAATTTCATTCCATTATGATCTGATAAAATGCAGAGTAGTATCTCTACTTTTTTATATTTTCTAGGAGTTGCTTTGTGGCATAATTTATGGTCTATTTTAGAGAATGATCCATGTCCTGCTGAGAAGAAATTGTATTCATTAATTGAAGGATGGAATATTGTATATATGTCAGTTATATGTAATGTTATTTATTGTGTTATTAAGTTCTATAGTTTCTTTGTTCAGTTTTTTTTTTCTCTTGAACCTGAGAAAAGTATGTTTGATGAATGTAGATGCTCCATTGTTTGGGGCATATAAATTTATTATTGTTATGTGTTGTTGATAAATTTTTCCCTGAAGTAGTATGAAATATCCTTTTTTATCCCATTTGATTAACTTTGGCTTGAAGTCTTTTTTATTTGATATGAGGATGGAAACCCCTGCTTGCTTCTGCAGTCCATGTGAGTGGTATGGTTTTTCCCAACCTTTCTTCTTCAGTCTGTGAATGTCTTTTCCTGTGATATGAGTTTCTTCAAGGCAGTATATTGTTGGGTCTATTGTATGGATCCAGTCTGCCAGTCTATGTCTTTTGTTTGGTGAGTTTAAGCCACTAACATTCAGGGTTATTATTAAGACATGATTTGTATTTCCTGACATTTTTGTTTATTTTGGTATTTAACTTGATTTGATTTTTCCTTTGAGTTGCTTTTCTTTTAGTGTATTGCTGCTCTTTGCCAATTTTGATTTTTTTTTAAATTTCTCTTCATGAAATATTTTGCTGAGGTTCTCTAGTGCTGGATTTTGAGTTGTAAAGTGTTTTAACTTCTATTTTTCATGGAAGGTTTTTATTTCATCATAAACTCTAAAACTTAATTTTGCTAAATATAAGATTCTTGGTTGGCATTCATTTTCTTTCAGAGCTTGATATATGTCATTCCAGGATCTTCTACTTTTTGGGCTCTGGGTGGAAAAATCTGCACATATTCTAATTGGTTACCATCTGTATATAATCTGATTCCTTACTCTCGTGGCTTTTAATATTCTCTCCTAATTCTGTATGTTAGGCATTTTCATTATAATGTGCCTTGGTGTGGATCTGTTGTGATTTTTGTATGTTTGGTGTCCTGTGGGCCTCTTGAATTTTGTTTTCCAACACATTTTTCATGTTTGGAAAATTTTCTGATATTATTTCATTGAATAGATTTCTTTCTTTTTTTGTTTTTAGATTTATTATTCCTTTGGTTTAGAACTCTATTTCTTCCTCTATCCCACTAATACTAAAATTTGGTCTTTTTATGCTATCCCATATTTCTTGAATGTTCTGCTCATGGTTTCTTACCATTTTTACTATGGGGTCTACACTCTTTTAAAGATTATATATTTTGTGTTCATTGTTCAAGATCCTGTCTTCCAAGTGGTTTAATCTGTTGGTGATCCTTTCAATTGATCTTTTAATTTGGCACATTGTTTCTTTTATTTCAAGGATTTCTTTATTTCTTTCTTTCTTTTTCTCTTTCTTTCTTTCTTTCTTTTTTAGAACTTCTATCTCCCTATTGAAGTAATCTTTTTCTTCCTGTATTTTTTATGTAGTTCTTTGTGTAAATGATCTTTTGCTGCCTGTATTTGCTCTTCTATATCATCCTTTAATTTGCAGAACATTTTAATTATGTACATCCTGAACTCCTTCACTGCAGTTTCTTCTGCTGTGCTGGCCATGGATTCTAATAATGAAGTATCTTGATTTATTTGGGGCACTTTCTTCCCTTGTCTTTTCATATTGCTTGTGTGTCTTCCCTTCTAGCATTATGAGTCCTAGGCATTACCATTTTTACATTATAGGCTTATAGTGCCCCTGTAGGGATCCTATACCTCCCTTTTGAGGTGAAAGACAGTTTATCAGATCTCAATATAAAAAAATATATATACACTCTAAAACCAGATGTTTGGTAATAAGATATTTACAGTTTGGTCACAATGAATAAAAATGGTGAATTTAATTATTATCTACAATATACTCAGTAGGTTTGTAAATGGGTTTACAGTTTCTGATGGTAGACAAAGAATCGGGGGTTAGGAGTAGGATGATATGCTGAAGAGGTTGGGGGTGAGGATATAGAGTTGTTATATCTTATGAAGTGTGAAAGGGAAATGTAAAGAGGAAGATTAGTAGCAAGAGAAAGGAGAGAAAGTAAATTTGGGTAGACAAGTGGGAAGATAGTAGGATACATAACAGACACACATATACATCAAAAAATAAAAATAAATGTTAACATAGCAGAAATTGGTGGTTAAAAAAGAAAATAATTTGGAAAAATAAAAAAGAATAAAAAATGTACAATACAATTGTAATAGGCTATTCAGATGTCACAGTCCTCAAAAATCCTAATTCATGCAAAGTCCTTGGTTTCACATATCTTGGGGATGTGAGGGTGGGATAAAGGAGAGGAAGAGAAAAAAAAAACCTGAAAGAAGACACAGGGTTTGTTTTGATTGGCTATCAGTTTCTTTCCTGCTTCCTTGCTCAACCAATAGGTTGGGTTATCTGTTGTTAGCTGGTATCTCCATCCTCATGATGGTGAATGTAACCAGGGTTTCACTGTGTCAGGTTAGAAGCTTCTGGGGAAAGGGAGGAGGTAGAAACTGGGTACCTGGATGATGGTGATGAAGATGACACAAGATGGAGGCTCCTGCTTTCAATGGTGGGGTGTCGGGTTGGGTGGGGGGAACCAGGCAATGGTGTTGGAGGATGAGTTCAGCAAAGAGTTCTTTGGCTTGCAGTATAGGCTCACTTCAGATGTATGAAGTCACTGGGTACAGGCAGGCTACTGTGTGTAAGGAAGAGCTTTTCTGCTGCTGCCAAGTCCCAAGATGGCAGCAACCAGGGGAGCCCTGCATTGGTAGATGGGGCCCACTCAGGGGTGGCATCCAGAGCTCCTACTCATGGGAAGCTGCCAGGTGTCCTCTGTGGGAGGACAGTTCATTATTTCTTCTTGAGAAAACTTTTCTCCTGTGGTACTGCTGCCACCAGTGGTCTTGCTCAGGTACCCTGCATGGGTGAGTAGATGGGAGACCTACTCTGATTTTGAGGCTGGAGCCCTGGACAGCATTGTGGCCTTGATTCCCACATGGGAGCAGGAATATTACTCGCAGAGAAGCAGTATTCTAACTACTTGAATCCCAGGTCACAAAGTGACATGGAATGCTGCCTCCCTCTGGCCCACCATCTTGGCTCCCAGGAGTTACTTTTATAAGGAGTTTGAATTTCTCTTCCATCTGTCTTATTATCTGGTTAAACTTGTTTTTTTCTGCATAAATAATGACCACATAAAAATAAAATATAATTGAGGATCTGTTCTTGTTGAAGCTGACAGCATAAAGCAAAAGATTTGCATATAATTTGACAAGTCAAAAATCTCATATATGAAATAATTAGTGAAAATTTTATGATTAAGAAAAACATGAAGCAAATTCATAATAACCACTAAATCATAATAAAAGTTATGACAAAAAAGAAAAATAATTTTTTCCAGTGCTAAACTGGAAATGAAAAAGCAAAAAGAAATGCAAAGTGATAGTAAAAAAAATATAGAGTTAATAGTGGTTGCTCAGCATAAAATAATAATAGCTTGAGTTTGAGAAATTATTTAGCTGTAATAGGTACTTCATAATTTTTATGAAATAGAATTAATTTTTTTACAATGAAAAATTTATAAAAGAACAATTTGAAGATGATAAAGCAAAATAATGAATAAGTATCAGGCATTATTTTTTTTTAAGGAGTAACCATTACACAAAGATAGATGAAATATCTGGAAATTTTTTAATCCACATGATGAAGATACTTGAAGAGGTTTTCCACTATTTGACAAGTCTAAAACAAAATATGATAATAATAATAATAACAGAGGTTTTTAGCTGCAAGCATTCTCTAAGTCATCAATACTAACAAGTACTAATCAACTATGCTAATGAAAATATTTTTCTTTTTTCCTCTCTAATATGTTATTTACTGCCATCTTAGGTAAAAATGAAATAAAAATGCAATCAAGATGCAGGCAACTGATAGAGCTAGTTAAAAAAGCAAATCAATATCTCTCAATTTCTTCCAGATTTTGTGATTTTTATAAAGTCAATTATCTGTTTTTTTTTTTAAATTTGTAGTTTATTGTAATTTATTTCATCATTTGAAATATCACTTTCACATCCAAATTAACATTTGCAATTTTGTTGGCCTGCAAGTCATATGTAATTATTATACCACAAAATATGAACTTGGTCCTGTGTGGTATAAAATATTTAATATATTCTCACCTTTCCTTTAATCGTGTATCATGGAATAAATTGTACTCTATAACATAATAACATGCATGTGTGTTTATGAAGTGCTGAGAGAGCACTTTTCCTGAATTTGTAAGCAATGGGATATTATTGAGCTTACAACTACCTTCAAAGTCACAAAATTTTCAAATCCCCAAGTTGAAGATATCCAAATCTTTGTTATTATGAAACTCTTCAAGTGCTTTGATAAACAAAACAGAATGATAATAAAATGTATCCTAAAATCAGAGAAGTGTTGGTTATGTGGAACTGCTGGTAGAGGCAATGAAGCCACCTGAATGATCCTCAGAGAGCTGGGTTGGATTTGAGAAATACTACCCAAAGGAAATATCACATGATGATAAGATGGACAAAACATCAGAACATCCCTGTAATAATCTATCCCAGCAGACTGGAAGCTCTCTTCTCCCCATGGAAGGCACCTGACTAGACCGCAAAATTCCATTGTCTGATAGGATATAGATAGCCAGTCACAGAAAAAAAAAAAGGCCTTTTTTCGAAGTTGTCCTTCCTAATGCCCATTTGTGTAATTGGACATTTGTGTATTCACAAATGTAGTAAATTGAAGGCAAGAGGGGGGAATATCAAAGAGAGAAATAAAGGTCTGAACAGGGTAACAGCATGTCCTTCTGTAATTTCAAATCATAGAATTATAAGGATTGTTTTTGAAAAGTGAAAGTAATCTTCATTCCTAGGATAAACTCAAGTTGGTCATTATAAATTTTGTTTTAGAATATTCATGATGTGATAAGGTAAAGAGTCTTATGTTTATAATGAATGCTGATGTGTACTTTTTTCTCTTTATTTTTTTATTTCTTAATTTTTTTGATTGTGCTACTCTAATAAAATTAATTGCATAGAGTTCCATCTTGTTCAATTTTCTTGAAGCAATTTCAACAGAATTGTATCAGTTCTCCAATAAATATTTGATAGACTTGGCCAGATAAGCCCTCTGGGTTTAAGAAATATTTTCAGTTTTTTAATAAATTTAGGGATGTATGGATTATCTATTGCTTCTTTATAGTGACCTGGGTTCTTTATATTTCAATACCATCAATTTTAACTAATTTGTGAAATAGTTTGGCATAAAAGTTGTTTTGAATGCTCCGTTATTATTCTCTGAATATTGGTAGAATCAGTAATGATTTTACTTTTATAAGACTGAACATCATTATTTCTCTCCTTTTTTTTTTGCTCTGATAAATTCAGAACTAAACCTTCTGTAAGAAATAGTTCTTATTTCACAGATTTTCCTTTTTTTTCTTTTTCTCAAATTCCCATTTTATTGACTATTGTATCATTTCTGTTTTCTTTCTGCTTCTCACAATGGTTAATTTTCTTTCTTTCCTTTTTTTAAAAAAATTTAGGATTATATCTAAACCTTCATTACTAATGTAAGTATGCTGTGATTTTCCCTCAACGTTTGATTTTACTACCAGTATACACTTTTTGATGTGATGTTATATTTTCATTTCCTTTCATATATTAACTTTCCTCATATACTTTGGCTCTTGAGTCATAGAGGAATGTGTTATTACAAATTTGTATATTTTCCTTTCCAAATTCCACTTGTATTTTCTGCCTATGTTTTCAATCTTTGCTATTAGATGCATACATGTTTAACAGCATTATATCAGTGTGATGAACTAGTTGCTTTTTATCATGAATTGACCTACTTTTCCCCATTGAGTAGTTTTTGGTCTGAGGTATAGTAGATCTGGTTTTAACATAATCTAGCTTTCTTTTTTACTAGCATTGGCATCTACTCTACCTTAATTCTTACATATTAGGTATAACTTTGTGTGTGTGTAAATTATTTTTCTAACATGAAATCTTCATCAAAATCCACCTTCACTGTTGAATTCCAAACACTGTGTGTATTGTGTCTTATATTTTTTGGTAATGCTTAATTTATCTTTCAGTTATTCCTGCTCCCATGTGAAGTCATCTACTTGCTCCCAATGGGATACAAATGCATTTATTTTGGACCTTATTCAGGGTCCTATAAACTCTAATTTTTGTCCTTTTAATGTCCTAAGATCGAGAAACACATTCACACTATCACCATCTTTATACCTTCTTATTTTCTGGTTTGTGAAGTTAAATAATTCATGACTTCAGGGGGAAAAAAAGTGAAACTTGTATAAATTACTGTCCTAGTTTAAATGTTCTCAGTGGGAGCTTGGCTCACACATTCCCTGGCCTTTTATTATCCTGTCCTGAATCTTTATTTTTATTATTGCAACACCATTGAAAACCAAATCTGTTGACTTCTCTGACTTTTAATATCATTCCCCCTCCTGCATTCCCAGGCTTTCACTCTGAGCCAGGTATTGGAAAACACTTGCAGGGAAATTATTGCTATCCATTGTTGCCTTACCTCTCTGCTCCTTTCTTCCTTCTGGGGTCTTTTCCTCTTAGTTTCTACTTGCCTTCACATTACTCCAAAATATTTGAGTAGAATGATTTTTATTGTTTTTTATTTCAGTTTATTTGGTTTTGATGTGTACTTCAACTCACTTTTCTACTGTTTCAAGGCAAAAGTATTGTTGTCCTTTAGTTCACTCTCTCATAACCAAAAGTAGAAAATTGTATGAATGTATTTTAAAACGTCCAGTACAATAATTCATTTTTGTATAACTACTTTAAGTGGCCCAAAATGCATTTATTTCAACTTATAATTTTCTTTTTTTTATTTATTTTATTTTATTTTATTTTATTTTTATTTTTTAATTTTTTTTAATTTTTTTATTGGTTATTCAAAACATTTTAAAGCTCTTGACATATCATATTTCATACATTAGATTCAAGTTGGTTATGAACTCCCAATTTTACCCCAAATACAGATTGCAGAATCACATCAGTTACACATCCACATTTTTACATAATGCCCTATTAGTAACTGTTGTATTCTGCTACCTTTCCTATCCTCTACCATCCCCCCTCCCTCCCCTCCCATCTTCTCTCTCTACCCCATCCACTGTAATTCATATCTCTCCTTGTTTATTTTCCCATTCCCCTCACAACACCATCTCTAGCAGTCAGAGAAATGCAAATCAAAACCACTCTAAGATATCATCTCACTCCAGTAAGATTGGCAGCCATTATGAAGTCAAACAACAACAAGTGCTGGAGAGGATGTGGGGAAAAGGGTACTCTTGTACATTGCTGGTGGGACTGCAAACTGGTGTGGCCAATCTGGAAAGCAGTATGGAGATTCCTGGGAAAGCTGGGAATGGAACCACCATTTGACCCAGCTATTGCCCTTCTTGGACTTTTCCCTGAAGACCTTAAAAGAGCGTACTACAGGGATACTGCTACAACGATGTTCATAGCAGCACAATTCACAATTGCTAGACTGTGGAACCAACCCAGATGCCCTTCAATAGATGAATGGATAAAAAAAATGTGGCATTTATACACCATGGAGTATTACGCAGCACTAAAAAATGACAAAATCATAGAATTTGCAGGGAAATGGATGGCACTAGAGCAGATTATGCTTAGTGAAGCTAGCCAATCCCTAAAAAACAAATACCAAATGTCTTCTTTGATATAATGAGAGCAACTAAGAACAAAGCAGGGAGGAAGAGCAGGAAGAAAAGATTAACATTAAACAGATACATGAGGTGGGATGGAAAGGGAGAGAAAAGGGAAATTGCATGGTAATGGAGGGAGACCCTCATTGT
>NW_026693386.1:0-21360 GCF_021218885.2 Marmota monax | reverse complement strand
CACTATCCCTGAACCTAAAGTTAGAGTTAATCTTAGGGATAGAGATTGGGTTAGGTTTAGTGATAGGGCTAAATTAGGGTTAGGATTAGTGCTAGATTTAGGCCTAGGTTTAGGGCTAGGGTTAATTAAGATATTAGAGTTAGGGTAAGGTAAGATATTACATCTATGTTTAGTGTTAGGACAAGGGATAAAATTATGGTTGGCTAGGGTAAAAACTAGGGTTAGGATTAAGTCTAGGCTAACAACTAGGATTAGACCTAGGGATAGGGCTAATATCAGGTCTAGGTTACGTTTAGGCTAGGGTTAGGTATAGGGCTATGGCTCAGTTTTGTTTTAGAAATAGCCCTAGGGTTAGGGCTTTTTTTATCATTAGTGATAGTGTTAGGGCTAGTGGTAGAGTGAAGTTTAGTGTCGCGACCCCTTGCCCGCAAGGAAGACGCAACTCGAGAATCTTCTTTCAACAGTTTATTCAGGCCCTTGATATTTCTTCTTCTCCCTCTCGGGTGCCCCTCCCAGCCTTAATAAAGCATCCCAAGCCCCAATGCAAAGCTGCCGCGTGGAACTTTCTCACAGGGTGGTGAAAAATCATGTGCCAACTTTCCCAGATAAGAAGTTGTTTGTCACAGACCACAGCGGAGCCAGCGCCATCTTGTAATGGCGACCATAATCTGTTTTCTTAAAACAATACAGGCGAGAGTAGAGGTCCTATCCCACTGTGCAGAAGTGGCTGCATAGTATGGCTCAGTCCCAAGGAGGGCCCTTCCCCAGATCTGAGGCCATATCAGCCGACGCCTTTTTTCGTGGGGCGGGGCGTGGACGCGTCTAACCCGCATGCAATAGGACATGCTCTCCTTGAGGTCCACGTCAAGGATCACTCAAGTGCAGTGCCTTGCCTCGCATCCTGTATCGTGACGATGGTGGACGAAGGGGGATAGCTGAGGCTGAACTGTGGCTGTTTATAATGACAAACAAGTTGACAGCACCCTGAAAGAAAGGCACGGACTTTAAGGCGATAGAAAAGCACTAGTGTGGAAACCCATCTGCGTGCAATGGCAGTAAGACCGGCAGAGTGCAAGGGCTCTCCAACACTAAGAGAATAACAAGGAAAGTCATGTCGATCCCAGTGCAATGTTATAATAACTTGGGGTGTAACGACCATGACAAAGGTTTACTGCTTAAGATGCGCAAGCCAGACTTGAGGTGAGTTGCCATTTTCTAAAGCTGCAAGAGCTTGTATGATCATAGCCTTTTCTTGTGCATGGCGAGTTTTAAGGCGACAGAGAAGCCACAAACAAAGCACAACACTGAAGCAACACATTGCACCAAAAATGCCTACTCCCACCCACTCTTTGAAGAAGGAAAAGGCAGAAGATATCCAATCGGTGAATTGACCCAAAGTCACTGGTTCAACACGGGTACTGTTCAAAACAGCAATCTGAGTTAGTTGAGACTGGATCAAGTTTTCTGCTGCCATGGACCAATTTCCGGCCAAATATTCGCCAATGATGCGGGAGGCATTCCTGGAATCATTAAATCTGACAGAGGTTATGCATAAATGTGCACGTTGGTCAACACAACCCAAAAGCACCAAGTCTGCCAATTCTTCTACCTGAGCTTGGAGTAAATCTATTCTTTGGTTGGCAGCTAAAATCCCTGACAAAATATGTTGATTAATTGAATTTTGGGACTCAAGTATGGTAGAAGTTTGTTGAACAACTTGATTAATGGTGGCAGCAGTTTGTACTTGACTGGCCATGGCCACTCCGGCAGTAACTGCTGCAGCAGCAGACACTGCCACAGCTGTCACTATAGCTGCCGTAATTCCAAAATCCCTGCGGACTCTAAGTAGCTCAACAATGGGGAATTTATCTGGGTCTGCAGTGACTGGGATTGGGACAAAGGTTGGAATTTTCATAACCACTGCTACAGTCCAAGAACCATTCCAACACTCAGATAAGAGACAGGTAACACTAGAACAATCCAGCATCCCTGACGAGGTGTCATTAGCCAAAAGGAGCAAGAATGGGGATTGGACGCAGACCATCGCAGGGGGCAATGTGGCATTATATAGCAAAGAGTTGAACGAAACAGATGTAAGTCTATTACCCCGTTCACTCTCGCGAACAGTACCAGAAACATTAGCCAGCCAGCTTCTGACTCCCAGCAATTGAGCCAATGCAGAAATATCAGCTGAAGCCCCCTTCTCATTGGAAATCAGCCATTGAAACCAGGACCAACCTACTCCTGTAGAGGAGTTGGCACTATGGTTAAAGTTATAAACATACCTCTTAAGAGAGGGGGAAAAAGAGAAACCCTTAGCAACTTGAAGTCTCTCCCAAGAATGATCCTGACAAGGCGTAAATGTTGGGGGGAAACCAAGATTAGGGGTACAGTAAGGAGAGGCCTTGAAATGAGTGGCATTGTAAGTACTATTAGAAGAAGGAGGCACTGGGATTAGTACCTTGGAGATCATAGCCAAGGTAGTTATGTTAAAAGCAGAGCTATTTACAGGGGTCCCTGAACCTGATTGCTTCCCTGAAACTACTTGGCTCAGTACGGCATTAATAATACTCCCTGAGACCTGATTGGACCGCAATGGGTCCTCCCAGTTAGTCAAATTTTTGGTCTTAAGGCTGATGCAATTAGCGTTTCCAAGGCTGAAACAAAAAACTCCTGTGAGATTAACCTGAGATTGATTAAAAATGCTCTCCACGTCCCCTCTAGGAGAGGCACAGGGAGCAGACATCTCACATGAGGTAGAGAAAAGAGTGGGGAGGACACTAGAACTACCATGAACCGGCATCGGCATTGGCCAAGCCCGTGCCACTGCCCACCACTGCATTGGTGTCGTCTGTGCCATCGGCACCAGCACCAGAACCAGAGCACATAGCAGAGTGAAGATCCTCATCACAGGGTTGCTGTGGTATCTCTTGTTGCTGGTTGGTTGATGTCAAGACTCTTCTTGTCAGGCGTTCAGGGACCCACAACGGCTCCGTGCGATCCTGGGGAAAAACACATACAGATCCTCGTGCCCATGTCAGCACGGGGTCGGGGCCGTTCCATTGGCCCGTAAGAACATCCTTCCACTTAACATAGCCAATCACAGAGGGCTGAGGGGACACATGTCTATCGGCCACAGAGTGACCATGAATATCCAAATTCAAAAAATTAATGGTAAAGAGAGCTAAGGACAGGCGTTCTTTAGGAGTGTGTTCAGCTCCTATTCCCCCTTTTTGTTTTTGTAAAGTTTCCTTTAAGGTGCGATGAGCACGCTCAACAATGCCTTGTCCTTGAGGATTGTAAGGCAGACCATGAGTAAGTTGCACTCCCATGGTAGAACAAAAGGATGTAAATTGTCTGCCAGTATAAGCAGGTCCATTATCAGTCTTAAGGGATGCAGGAGCACCCCATGCTGCACATGCTTCTAGGCAATGAGTAATAACAATACGTGCCTTCTCTCCCGACAAAGCAGAGGCATGAATAACTCCAGAGCACGTATCAACAGAAACATGTACATACTTGAGGTTACCAAAGTCAGGTATGTGCGTCACATCCATTTGCCAGACAACCAATGGCTTCAATCCCCGTGGGTTCACTCCATAAGTAGGGGGATGAAGAAATGTGACACAATGGGGACATTGTAATACTATCTGACGAGCATCCGCTCTTGAAATGGAAAAACGCCTGCGCAGCGTTAAAGCATTAACATGGAAATTCTGGTGAAATAATTTAGCCCCCTCTAAGGAGGAAGCCAAGCATATCAACTGGCCTCTAGTGGCTGAGTCTGCACAGGCATTACCCTGTGATAACGGACCAGGAAGAGAGGTGTGAGCCCGTATGTGCATTGGATAAAAAGGAGCAGTGCGGCTACAGATAAGTTGTTGAAGCTGATTAAAGTAAGCAGATACATTATGGGCATTACTAATAGCTCCCACGGCCTCCAGGACTTTGAGTGCTTGTACCACATAAATGGAGTCCGAGATAAGATTAAAAGGAAAAGAGCATTGTTTAAAAACCTCAATAACAATTTGCAGTTCAACCCATTGTGGATTACCAGGAGCAAATTGATGCTGAACAGGGGGAGAATCATTAATTACATAAGCTCCCATTCCAGACTTGGAACCATCAGTGAAAATATTAACAGCCCCCGGAATTGGATTGGGTGAAGTTACCTTAGGGAAAATGATGGGATGTTCTTTAACAAAATGGAGTAATGGATGGGAAGGGTAATGATTATCAATATCCCCTTGAAACGAGCAACATAGAATAGCCCAGTTGTCTAGAGTAGCACACAAAACATTAAGCTGAGCCTTAGTATAGTGTATAATAAGAGAAGAAGGTGATTGTCCGAAAAATTGAATGCTTTGGTGGATCCCTTTAAGTGCTAACGCTGCAACAGCATCAGGATAGTATTCTAAAGATTTTCCTGGGGATATATGTGGGTGGATCCATAGTAAAGGCCCATCTTGCCACAGTACTCCAGTAGGCTGCCGCATAGTGGCAAGCACACATAACTGGAAAGGTTTATCACTGTGGAGCCTGCATAGAGTAGCATGTTGTATAGCTTCTTCTACTGTTATAAGGGCTGCCCTAGCCTCTTTGGTGAGGCTACGAGGAGAAGCAAGATCTGGATCACCCTTAAGGGTAGCATACAAAGGCTGGAGCACACCATTAGGAATATGTAAATATCCCCTTATCCAATTAATATCTCCCAGCAGTTTTTGAAAATCATTCAGAGTTTGGAGATCCTGAGTTCTTATGGTGATTTTTTGTGGTTTCAATTTGTCATGCCCAATGATTGCTCCCAAATACTCAATAGAATTCCCCGTTTGAACCTTTTCAGGTGTGATATGTAGCCCATATTGAGCTAACAGCTTTACTAAGTCTCTATAGGCCTCATTAACTATCTGCTCTAACTTAGCGGCCAATAACACATCATCCATATAATGAATGATCTTGATGGAAGAATACTTATGTCTGAGAGGTGCAAGTGCCTTCCCCACATACATCTGGCACATCATGGGACTATTAGCCATTCCCTGCGGCAACACTACCCACTCAAACCTAAGATCTGGATCCTCGTGGTTACACGAGGGAAGGGTGAAAGCAAAACGTTGTGAGTCTTTAGGATGCAAAGGAATAGAAAAGAAACAGTCTTTAATGTCAATAGCAATAATATGCCAGCCCTGAGGAATAGAGGAGAGCAGAGGCAGCCCTCTTTGAATGGGCCCCATAAGTTGCATTTGAGCATTAACTGCTCGTAAATCATGCAGTAGGCGCCACTTTCCTGATTTTTTCCTAATAACAAATATGGGAGTATTCCATGGAGAAGTGGAAGGTTGGATGTGACCCAAGTCTAGTTGTTCTTTGATTAAATTATGGGCTGCTGCCAATTTAACCGAGGGAAGAGGCCACTGAGGCACCCAAACAGGCTCCTCGGTGAGCCATGTTATGGGTATTTGAGCCCCAGTGGCCCCTAGGAAAAACCCAGACCAAATCTGTTAAGCTTTTGATGACCTTGCACAGGATGCCTACGCCCCTGTAGATGTTTTCCTAGTCCTAGACCTGGCCTATACCCCATATTTTGCATAATCTGTTGAGACGCCGGGGAATAGTCATTACTAAGAGTGAACCCCATGTCTTTCATCAGATCACGACCCCATAAAGAGATAGGTAAATCAAGTACATAAGGCTGAAAAGTGCCATTGTGTCCTTCTGGGTCCTTCCAAGATAGATGTCTACAGCTGATTTGAGGGGCTTGGGCATATCCCAAACCTCTCAGTGATTGATCTGAGAGCTGCACCGGCCACCCCTTTGACCAGTCCTTTTGTGCAATTATACTACGATCTGCTCCAGTATCGAGCAATCCCAAAATTAATTTGCCTTCTTTGGTTAAGTTTAAAGTAGGACGGTCATTCATATCTAAGGACAAATAAACAGAATTCCCTCCAGTAACTCCAATCTCATCACTTGTCCTTGAAAAGGAATCAGCAGGAAAGCGGGTATGCAGACTGGGTAGAAGTAACAATTGGGCAATCCGGTCTCCTGGGGAAATAGATACAGTGCCCCTTGGAGCTTCCACCATAACTTTTATTGTCCCTACAGTATCAGGGCTAATAACTCCAGGAAAGACATGAAGACCTTGCAAAGTAGAAGATGCACGTCCAATTAGCAAACCTACAGTGCCAGGCGGTAAAGGCCCTTTGAACTCAGTTTCCACCAATTGGACTCCCATCTTAGGTGTTAATACGAGTCTGGAGGTGGAACAGAGGTCCAATCCCGCGGCACCTGTAGTGGCTCTCCGCGTCTCATGGGATGGCGTAGAGATGGCCATGTCTCGGGTTTGGGTGTGACATTCTCCATTGCCCCATATATTTGTGGGCCCTGGGGTCGGGGGCCCCTTCGGCCGTTTTTTGGCCCAGCTGAAATAGGCTGTCCATGGATGTCCCTCACTGATCTACACTCTTTTGCCCAATGCTTCCCTTTTTTACATTTTGGACACAGCCCTGGTTGACGAAAGCCATTGGAAGGGCCACCGTGAGGGGGTCCAATAAGATTATCTTTTTTAGAACATTCACGTCTGAAATGACCGGGCTGACCACAATGGAAGCATGTTCTGGCACCAGGATTGCCCCCTTTTGCCACCCGAAGGACAGCAGCTGCAAGACCTGCATTAGTTAAAGGTCCTCCAATCTCTCTACACACTTTCATCCATGCTTCTATGCCCTTATTTTTATAAGGAGTGATTGCCACTTTACATTCCTTGGTGCATTGCTCAAAGACCAATTGCTTGATAAGGGGCATGGCTCTATCAGGATCCCCAAAAATCTTTCCAGCAGCATCCACCATCCGTGCTACAAAATCTGAAAAAGGTTCTGTAGGGCCTTGTAGAATCTTGGTCAAATTGCCAGACACCTCTCCTCTATTTGGAAGCGACTTCCATGCCCGAATACAAATATTGTTAATTTGATCATATGCCTCAAGAGGAAATCCTGTCTGTTGATTTGCAAATCTACCCTGTCCCAAGAGCATATCCTTATCCCAATGGGGGTGTCCCGCTGCATGGTTTTGGGCGGCCTGCTCTATTGCGCCCTCTAGCACGAATGCTCTCCAGTCCAAATATTTACCCGGGGAAACGCAAGCCCGAACAAGGCTAGCCCAATCAGAGGGAGTCATACAGTATCTAGACAGATTTTCCACCTGAGTCAGCGTGAAGGCGGCATCCACCCCATAAGTGCGTACAGACTCCGCCAGGGTCTTCACAATTTTAAAATCTAAGGGTTCATGGACTCTTCCCCTGTTGTCATCCTGAAAAACTGGATAAGCAAGACCCATCTCAGCGTGAACAGCCCTCCATGTTTGGGCATGGAAAGCTCTTCCCGAAACGCCCCCGCCATCCGGCGGTGGATCCGGGGGATCGCTTTTCTTGAGCCCTTGCTCATCTGTGTTCCCTTCTCCTATAGCTAAACTCCCTAGCTGACGAGACAGCCTCCCGAGCTCTTCCTCCTCATCCTCCTCCTCCTCTGACCCACTTTAGCATGGGGGTGTACGCAGCGTACTGAGATCTGGATACAACCGTTTCCTCCCCCGTCTCATGCTCCGCACACTCCCATCCTCCCGAGTCACTTCACTTTCTGCCATCTCCGATTTTTCCTCATGCAATCGCTCTAAAACCTCCTGTCCTTTAGTAAGTGCTTCCTGACATCTATCATCTGTAAGGCAACTACGGACCATTTTCCAAAGGGGTATCACCCCACCCTCTAATATGCCCTGCTCAGAAGCAAAGTCAAGATCTTTGCCTAATTTATCCCAACTAGGCACAGTAAGGCTGCCCGAAAATGCAAACCATGGTGCAGCGATATCTATCTTATGTAAAAATCTCTGTAAAGTACTATGTTTCACTTCCAGACCCTTGGAACGTAACAGGCCATCTAGGGCCAGGAGAAGCGGACTTGAAGATGCGGCACCCATGACACAACAACAAAGGAAGCACAAAAAAAAGAAAGGGAAAGTAGGAGCGAAAGTACACAGTGCAGCTGCAATAAAATGTAAGGCTCTCTCTTTCATTACAGAGGAGCTGTCCCGCTTTGGTCGCGGATCCCACTTACTAGGGACTAACCCCGCTTTGATCGCGGATCCCACTTACCTGGAACTAACCCCGCTTTGATCGCGGATCCCACTTACCTGGGACTAACCGGTGCACCACCCCTGACTGTTGAAAGTTCTGGTTCCCGGGTCTCAGCACCACTTGTCGCGACCCCTTGCCCGCAAGGAAGACGCAACTCGAGAATTTTCTTTCAACAGTTTATTCAGGCCCTTGATATTTATTCTTCTCCCTCTCGGGGTTTATTCAGGCCCTTGATATTTCTTCTTCTCCCTCTCGGGTGCCCCTCCCAGCCTTAATAAAGCATCCCAAGCCCCAATGCAAAGCTGCCGCGTGGAACTTTCTCACAGGGTGGTGAAAAATCATGTGCCAACTTTCCCAGATAAGAAGTTGTTTGTCACAGACCACAGCGGAGCCAGCGCCATCTTGTAATGGCGACCATAATCTGCAGAAACGGCAGAAGCGGCTCACCACAGTTTAGGCTTAGATTTATTGTTATGGTTCAACCTAGGTTTAGGGCTATTTCTAGGAGTAGGGCTAATGTTAGGGCTATTGTTAGGGTTATTGAAATGGATAGGGTTAGAACTAGAAATAGGGCAAGTGGGAACACTAACCATATCCATTACTCTAAATATAACCTTAACCCTAAAAATAAAAAAAAAAACTATCCTTTACCCTATCCGTAATGCTAACCCTATGGCGAACACTAACCCTATCCATTACTCTAAATCTAAACTGAACCCTAAATAATAAATAAAAACCTATCCTTTACCCTATCCATAATCCTAACCCTAAAGCTAATTCAATCCTTAACCCTAAAACTTAATCTAAACCAAACACTACCCAGAGCCCTATGCCCAATAATACACCTAGCTTTAAACCTGACCCTTACCTAAACCTAACCCTTACACTAGACCTAGCCATAACCTAACATAAAACTAACAGTAACCACAAATCTAGACCTGACATTAGCCCTATCCCTAATCCTAGCACTAGCCCTAACACAAACCTTCATCCTAACATTAAACATAGCCTTAATCCTAACCCTAGCCCTAACCCTAATTCTAACACTCACCCTAGCCTTAAACCTAGTTATAACCCCATCCCTTCCCCTAACACTAACCCTAAACCTAGGCCTAACCCTAACACTAACCCTAGCCCTAAATATAGCCCTAATTTAGCCCTAACTCTAAACCTAACACTAACCCTAGCCCTAAGACTAACTCTAACACTCGCCCTAGCCCTATTTCTAGTTCTAACTCTATCCGTTAATAATCCTAACACTAGCCCTAAACTTAGCCCTAAACCTAGCCATAGCCCTAAACCTAGATCTAACCATAACAATAAATCTAAGCCTAAACCTCACCATACCACTAGCACTAACACTATTGCTAATCCTAAAAGTAGCCGTAGCTTTAAACAAAACTGTGACAAAGCCCTAATCCTAACCCTAACCAAACCATAATCCTAGACTTGACATTTGACCTATCCCTAATTCTTACACTAACCCTTACACAAACCCAAAACCTACACCTAGCCTTAACCCTAGCCCTAATTCGAGTCTATCCCTAACTCTGATCAGTAACTGATCCTGACTCTGACAGTAACACTAACCCTATCTATAATCATCACTTCAATCCTAAATCTACACACTAGATTTAGACATAATGCTAAACTTAACACTAGCCCTAATCATAACCCTAGTTCTAACATTAGCCCTAGTCCTAAATAGCCCTAACCTAACTCAAAACCTAGACCTAATCAGAGCTCTAACCCTAGATTTAACCCTAGCCCTAACCCTAACCCTAGCCCTAACACTTAACCTAAACCTAACCATAAACTTTTCCTAACCCCAAATCTAACCCAAACCATAGTCCTAATCCTAACCATAATCCTAACCCTATCCTTAGCTCTAATCTTATCCATTACCCTAACCATAACCCTAACCAAATTCTGACCCTAGGCCTAACCCTAACCATTGATCTAACCTAACCATCAGCCTATTCCTAAATGTAGCTCTAATCCAATCTATTAACCTAACCACAACCCTAACCAAATTCTATCCCTAGGCCTAAACCTAAACTTATTCCTTACCCTTAACCTGTCCATTACTCTAAAACTAACCTTAACCCTAAACTTAACCATACCCATTACCCTAACCCTAACATTAACCCTAATGATAATTTGAGCCCTAAGCCTAATCCTTAACCTAACCCATACTTTTAACCCTGACTCTGACCCTAATAATACCCCTAGCTCTAAACCTGAACCTAACCTTCAACCTAACACATACAATAGACCTGGCCATAATCCTTACCCTAAAATTATTCCTAACCATAACCCTAGACCTGACATTAGCCCTATCCCTAATCCTAGCCCTAACCCTAACACAAATCCTAGCCATAATCATATCCCTAAGCCTAGCCTTAATCCTAACCCTAACATTAACCCTAGCCTTAAACCTAATTTTATGCTTTGCTCTAGCCCTAAATGTAGCTCTATTTTAGCTCTAATATAGCCCTAACCCAAAACCTAACACTATCCATAGCCTTAAGACTAACTCTAACTCTCGCCCTAGCCCTATCCCTAGTTCTAAACCTATTACGTACCATAACCCATAACCTTTCCATATCCCTAGCCCCAACCCTAGTCCTAATATTTACCCTAGCCCTAAACCTGGATCAAACACTAACCTTAAGTCTAAAGCTCACTCTAACCCTGGCTCTAACCCTAACATTTACCCTAATGTTAATTGGAAATCTAGCCCTAACAGTACCCTTGCCCCAAAACAAAATAGAGCCATAACCCTAATCCTAACCCTTAACCTAAACCAAACCCTAACCCTACACCTAGCCCTAAATGTAGAACTAATTTGAGTCTTAACAGTAACCCTAGAAGTATATTACTCGGACCCTAACAGTAAACTTATCTCTAAATATTGAACTAATGCTAACCCTAGAACTAGCCCTAAATGGAATCCTAGTTATTTCATTAGGTGTAACCCTATTACTAACACAAATCCTTGCTCTATACCAAGCCATAAACCTAGGTTTAACCCTAACCCTAACCCTAACCCTAACTCTAACCCTAACCCTATCCCTTACCCTAAGCCAAACACTCACCCTAATGTTACCCTAGTCCTAACCATAATCCTTAGACTACCTCAAACCGTATCTCTATTATTAGTCCCAACCCTAGCCATCAATCTAGCTCTAACCTTAACTCTAATCCTGACACTTATTCTGACCCTAACAGTAACCCTAGGTCTAAACCTGACACTAACCCTAAAGCGAACCCTAATCCTACCCTACCAGTAAACCTATACCTAAACCTAACAGTAAAACTAGCACTAGACCAAACCTTATTCTAAATAGAGTCATAAATCTAGCCTTAGCCCTAAACAAAAACCTAGAACTAGGCCCTAACAATAATCATTAACTTAATTTAAAGACTAACTCTATCCCTAGACCCAACACTAGTCCTAAACCTGGCCCTCACCCTAAACCTAACCCTAACCCCAACAATGACCGTTACCCTAAAACAAACCCTAGCTCTAAATCTTATCCAAACCCAAAACCTAACTAGAATACTAGACTTATCCATAATCCTAACCCTAAAACTATCCATAACCATATCCCTAGCTCTTACATTACCCATAGACCTAATGCTAGCCGTAAACCTCACACAAACGAAGCCCTTATCCTATCCCTAAACCTAGCCCTTATTGTAATCCTAACCATAAGCCTAGACCTAACCCTAACCCTAACCCTTGCCCTAACCCTAATTCTAGCTCAAACTCTAACCTTAATCTAAACATAACCCTAATCCTAACCCTAACATTAGCCCTGACTCTAACCCTAACCCTCATGCTAGACCTAATCCTAGCTCAAACGCTAACACCTACCCCAAACCTAACCCTGACACTAACCCTAGGCTGAATCCTAACCCTAGTCCTAATTCTAACCTTAACCCTAACCCTAACCTTAGCTCTAAACCTATCCCATAACCTAAAGAGAAGCCTAACCCAAATGCTAACCCTAGGCCTAATGCTAACACTATTGCTAACACTAACCCTATTCATTACTGCAAAGCTAACCTGAACCCTAAACCTAACCCTATCAATTATCCTAACCTGGACCCTAACCCTATCCCTAACACTAATTCAAACATTAACCCTAAATCTTAACATAAACCAAACCCTACTCGAACACTGATCCTAATAATACACCTAGATTTAAACCTGACCCTAACCTAAACCTAACCCTTACACTAGACCTAACCATAACCTAACCCTAAAACTAACCATAACCATAAACCCAGACCTGATATTAACCCCAGCCCTTATCCTAGCCCTAACCCTAACACAAACACTAGTCTTCAACTTAGGCCTATACCTAGCTTTAATCATAACCCAAATCCTAAATCTAGACCTATTTCTAATTTTAACCCTCGCCCTAGACCTAAACTTTGGTGTAACTCCATTCTTTCCCCTAACCTATCACTAACCCTAACCCTAACACTAACCATAACTCTAGCCCTAACCATAGGCCTAACTCTAACACTAACCCTTGTGGGAAGCCATCCTGACACGTGACTGGGCGACTCCCGTTAAGGGTCTGAGGCTTCTGGCTGTGTCGGAATTTTCCCGGCCCTTTCCTGATGAGAGAGCCCGTCCGTGTGGGGGTGTGACTGACCACTGACCCCGGGGGCCCAATCACTGACCCTGACCTTGGAGTGCAGTCCCCCCTCAACCTTCATTGGATGGAATTATCCCCTGAATTTCTTGTTCCCCAATAAAAGGCTACTCCCTGGCGTGTTCACTCTCTCTCTCTCCTGCTAGCCCTGAGTAATCCTTGCTGCCCTGCTGGGCGGTTAGAGGTTGGAGCCAGAGAGGGGAGCCGTCTCGGACCTGGCAATAGAAATAAGGTAACTGTGTCTGTGTGTCTTATTTCGATCTCTTCTAACTAACTTTATGCCTAGAACCTCATTAATGAAACCATTGCGCAGGACACGTGGTAGAATTGGCGCCCAACGTGGGGCATTCTAGATTAGTTAGATTGAGTGGGAGCGCGCTATAAAGATAAGGATAAAGATAAAGATAAAGGAAGAGGTGACAATTTGGGTCACAAAAGTACCTGGAGCTATTGAAGGAAAGAGACGTTAAATTAATTAAAATGGGAAATTCAACTTCTACGGATAAGGAAATGTATCTGACTATTTTAGACAGTATAATTAATCAGAAAGGAAAACAGATAAAGAAAGCTCAGTTATTACAATTCTTAAAGATTGTAGGTGAATATTGTCCTTGGTTTTGTGAACAAGAGTCTCCAAATTTATCTACTTGGGAGAAATTAGGAAGAAAGTTACAAAAGGTTTATTTTTCTAATGAACTACCTGGAGGCATAGAAAGTATTCAGAAAACTTGGACAGCTCTAGAAATTTGTCTCTTTGAATATATGGGTCAAAGTTCGTGGCCCCCTGAAGACCTGTTAAAAGGCTTGCAAAGGGCTATTAAGTCTATTCAAATGGAAAATTCGCCTGAGGCTAAGTTAATTCCTTTTCCCTTAGGCCGTTTAAAAACAAAGACAACGCTAAAAGCCAAACCTAAGGTTAGGAATGTGACTTTAAACTCGCAGGACTATACTAGCCCGCAGGGAGATTCTAGGGACGGAGATCATAGAGGACAAACCTCCGAGATCTTAGAAAGCCCTCCAGAAGAGGTAGAGGATCTTCCCACAGAGGAAAATCCGGAAGAGATTCCTGGAGGGGCTCAGAGTTCTTCTCCGCCACGTGGTTTAGAAACCCAAATTCAAAATGACGATAGTACAGAGTCTGACCATGATTTGCAATCTGAGGGAGAAGAATCAGACATGGAAATTCAGGACTTACAGAGGAATCTTAACAGGCTGCGTTTAACACCGCCTGTCCAGGCTATTCGAATTCGGCAGGTACCTGCTAAAAGGACAAAAATTAACAGGTACGCTGGGTTAACAATGACTTTTCTTACCCCGTTCCAGCGAGGTATTAAGAAAGCACAGGAAGATGGGAGGATACTAGCGGTTTTCAACTTTTTCCAGTTTTTGAGCAAGTTAATGAACAAGATCAGAGAGTTAGAGTTCATGCTGTAATCCCATTTAAAACCATTAAGGAACTAAAAAGTGCATGTGAGACATATGGTCCAAATTCGCCTTTTGTACAGAGCTTGATAGAAAATATTTGCTCACAACCCCTTCCTCCTAGCGATTGGATTTCTTTAGCCAGATCTTGTCTGAGCGGGGGAGATTTCTTACTTTGGAGGACTTACTGGACTGATTTCTGTACTGAACAGGCAGAAAAGAACAAAAGACAGGATATAGAAACGCCAGTAGAAATGTTTCTAGGGACAGGTGAATTTACTGACCTAGAAAGACAGTTAAATTATGATTTTGTAGTGTACAATCAAATAACTGATTGTGCCAAACGTGCCTGGAGGCAGATTGTCTCCAAGGACCAGTCCAATTTAGTTCTTACCAAAATCAGGCAAGGTGCGAGTGAACCTTACTCAGATTTCGTAGCCCGGTTGTACCAGGCTGCAAACAGGTCAATCGGGGACTCGGGAGCGAGTGAGTTCATTGTTAGGCAATTGGCATTCGAAAACGCAAATAAATACTGTCAGGATATTCTTAGACCACACCGTAAAAAAGGGACAGTTTCTGAGTTTATTCGCTTATGTTCTGACATAGACTCTACTCATTTACAAACAGTGGCCCTAGCTGCAACAATAAAAGAAACCTTGAAAACCCCAGATTTAGTACGAAAACCCCGCGGAAAATGTTACATTTGCGGGAGAAATAATCATTTTGCGCGGGATTGTCGCATGCGCAATTCTAAGTTCAGGGCTCCATCTACTGGCGATAATAGATATTGCAGGGCTCAGCCCCATGCGGCGGATCAAGATGGCGCGGATGAGCCCGCCTTCTTGTCATCATTTCCGCCTGGCCGGAACACAAACTTCCGGTTGGCCCGCCCCCGGGCCGAAAATGAGGAAGTAGGTGGTCGCGCAATGTGACGTCATCGCGCCGACCATGGGGGCCGCCATCTTTAATTTTACCGGAGCGAAACAAGCAGTTTCCGTACAAACCCTTAATGATTTTCAAAGGCTTTTAGGAGATATAAATCGGCTGAGGCCATCCCTAAAACTAACTACTTCTAATTTAAGTCCCCTATTTCAGATATTACAAGGAAATCCCTCTCCAACCTCTCCACGTCAGCTAACCTTAGAGGCTAGAATGGCTTTAAGGAGAGTTGAACATGCAATTAAAAATGCACAGCTTACTAGAGTTGATCCTAAAGAAATAGTGTATTTATTAATATTTCCAACTGAACATACCCCAACAGGAGCCATATGGCAAAGATTAGGAGTTATTGAGTGGATTTATTTATCCCACTCTCCTCAGAAGACATTAATTCCTTTTCATGATTCTATAGCTCAATTAGTAATTAAAGGTAGAACTAGGATTTTACAATTAATTGGATCTGAGCCTTATATCATAATTATTCCATTTTCTATTCAACAGACTAATTGGCTTTTTCAAACTTCTAGCTCATGGCAGATAGCTTTTGCTGATTTTCCTGGCCAGATAGATAGCCATTATCCTCGTGATAAGATTATACAATTTGCATCATTAACGTCACTTATTTTTCCAAAGATTGTACGTGCACATCCTATAGATGAAGCTTTATCAGTGTTCACGGATGGTTCTAACTCAGGTAAAGCAGGTTTTTATAGTCGTGTTCACACAGAGGTAATACAAACTTCTTATACTTCTGCCCAAAGAGCAGAGCTTCAAGCTCTGATTTGTGCCTTAAATTACTTTTCAAATGAGCCTATTAATATTTATTCTGACAGCTTATATGCAGTCGGAGTTACTAAAAATATTGAAACTTCAGTTATTGGGTATACTTCATCACAAGAGTTATTTGAGTTATTTCATAATTTACAAAAGACAGTGCTACTGCGAAAGTACCCATGTTTCATAGGGCACATACGGGCTCATACTAATCTTCCAGGACCCTTAGTTTCTGGTAATGACAAGATTGATAAATTAGTAGCTTTTTGTCAACAGATGTCTTCATATGACTGTGCACTAGCTTCCCATTCCTTGCATCATTAAAATGCTTCTAGCTTACATAAAAAAATTAATATTACTAGAGAACAAGCTCGTCAGATTGTAAGCCAATGCCCTAAGTGTGTTATTCACACTCCATCTCTGCCATCAGGGGTAAATCCCCGTGGATTAAAACCAAATCAAATATGGCAAATGGATGTAACTCATATTCCTCAATTTGGTAAGCAATGTTATGTGCATGTCATAGTGGACACTTATTCTAGATTTATTTTTGCCACAGCACGTACTAAGGAAAATACTCAACATGTAATTTCTCATTGCTTAGCAGCCTTTTCTGTTTTAGGGTGCCCTATGCAGATTAAAACAGATAATGCTCCAGCTTATGTAAGCTCTTCTTTTCAACAATTTTGCCAAGAGTTTAAAATTAATCATAAAACAGGAATTCCTTATAACCCTCAAGGCCAAGCCATTGTGGAACGAGCTCATTTATCTATTAAGCTTCAATTACAAAAATTAAAGGGGGGGAATAGGTTTATGACTCCCCAAAATAGCCTTAATCATGCCTTGTTCGTTTTAAATTTTTTAAACTGTGACGCAGAAGGTCACACTGCTGCTGAGAGACAAATGTCTCCCTCAGTAACAGGCCCTTTAGGCAGAATTTTGTGGAAAGATTTACAGACTGGTCAGTGGAAGGGTCCAGACCCAGTGATAATGTGGGGTAGAGGTCATGCTTGTATTTTCCCAGAAGGCGCATTTCGTCCTATTTGGGTACCTGAACGTGCTATCAGACATGGAAGAGATGGAACCCAGATTCAAGCGACTGAGGATTGACCAGGAGGAGCCCCTATCCAGAAGGAGGAGATATCGGAAAAGGATGAAGAAAGACCAGATTGACCCAGCCGAAAAGCTGATTTCATGGGAAGACTTAAAGAAGCTAACAACCCAGGCTTCCCGAATACTTCGACACCTAGGAGAGAACAGGACCCCAGTGATGATGGTAGCAACAGTAATTGCCCTGTTGGGCTGTCAGGTAAAGGGGGATCAAGTAGACACTTACTGGACATATTTCCCAGATCCACCCCTGGTTCACCCAGCTGTGTGGACTGGAGAATCTATTCCAGTATTTACTAATGACTCATTCATGATGGGAGGATTTACAGATACCCATATTACTCCCAATCATGTGACTAGATTTAATTATTCTGGCTACAGTGCCCAATTACCTTTGTGTTGGTCACACGATAAACATGCTGGCTGTCTGAAAGTATCATTCGAAGAAAAGACAGCGATTGGTAGACCTAGACTGACAAATAATTCTTTTTATGGGGACTTAAGACCTTATACTAGATCAGTAATTAAGATGGGACTTTCCCATAACAAGCCAGTCATTTCTGCAAAACCTCCACGGATGCCCCACTGTCCAAATAGTTCTACAATTGAGATTGGCACCTTTCCTAGATGGATGGATTGTGTAAATACCTTTCCTGTACAACATAAGGTGTCTAAAGATAGTGGGTATATTTTAGACTGGTCTCCAAAAATTGATAAAAGACAATTACGAAGAAATTCTGCTATGACACCTGCAGGATTTGTTAGTAATATTTTGACTTATAGTAAAGGAGGTGTTCAGAAAGATGTTTGGCGTTTAATTGCTGCCTCAGAATTCTTACATTTTACAGAAAAACCTTTACCAAAATTTGTTGGCAAGAACTGTAAAGAGGGATCTTGCTATGGCTTACGAGCCTGTGTCCAATCTCCTTATGTTTTAATTATTGGAAATGTAAAAGTTAAATGGATAGATGACAGATATATTGTTACTTGTAATAAATACAACCTAACCAATTGTATTACTAGGTATAATGGAGGAAAAGGAGTGCTGATACTTCATCAGCCCTCTTTTGTTTTATTACCTGCTAATATTTCAGAGCCATGGTATGCTGATACTGGTTTACAAGTCTTGCAGCAAATTCATGCCCAGTTAGCAAGACCAAAACGTGCTATTGGAGTTATAATTGTTGGTGTTTTGGCACTAGTCTCCTTTATTGCCTCAACTGTCTCTGCATCTCTGACATTGTCTCAAAATATTCAGCATGCGAAATTTCTTAATAATTTAGCTCAAAATACTTCCAAGGCTCTGCGTAATCAAGTAAATATTGATGAAAGGATTGAGACTAAATTAAACGCCTTAGAGGCGACTGTTATAGACATAGGTAATGAACTTTCAGCCTTAAAATTTAAGGAAAGGCTTAAATGCCATGCCAATTATAAGTATGTTTGTGTTACAGCTGCCAAGTACAATGCTTCTCTCTGGGATTGGGAGAAGGTTAAAAACCATTTATTAGGTATTTGGCAAAATAGTAATAATAGCTTGGATATTCTGGAACTTCATCACCATATCCAAGACATTCAAAATAATAGAGCTGATTTTTCTGATCCTTCTTCTCTGGCAAACCAAATATTGAAGGAGTTAAATGGATTCAACCCTGGAAATATTCTTAAACACTCGGCCTGGTACATTATTGGATTATTCTCTTTGCTGTTAATTCTCTTTTGTGTTATAATTATAGGATGGCGAGTCTTCGGAACAAGAATACAGAAACTCCAAAGAGTGAACCGCCGCCTCATTTTTAAGAATAAAAAGGGGGAATATGTGGGAAGCCATCCTGACACGTGACTGGGCGACTCCCGTTAAAGGTCTGAGGCTTCTGGCTGTGTCGGAATTTTCCCGGCCCTTTCCTGATGAGAGAGCCTGTCCGTGTGGGGGTGTGACTGACCACTGACCCCGGGGGCCCAATCACTGACCCTGACCTTGGAGTGCAGTCCCCCCTCAACCTTCATTGGATGGAATTATCCCCTGAATTTCTTGTTCCCCAATAAAAGGCTACTCCCTGGCGTGTTCACTCTCTCTCTCTCCTGCTAGCCCTGAGTAATCCTTGCTGCCCTGCTGGGCGGTTAGAGGTTGGAGCCAGAGAGGGGAGCCGTCTCGGACCTGGCAATAGAAATAAGGTAACTGTGTCTGTGTGTCTTATTTCGATCTCTTCTAACTAACTTTATGCCTAGAACCTCATTAATGAAACCATTGCGCAGGACGCGTGGTAGAAAACCCTAGCACTAATCCTAGCACTAATTTATCCCTAACCCTAACTCTACCCCTAACCTTGGCCTAAGATTAACTCTAACTTTCCCCCTAGCCCTATTTCTAGTTCTAACCATATCCATTAAAATAAACCTAACACAAGCCCTATCCTTAGCCTTAACTCTAGCCTTAGACCTTAACCTAGATCTAACCATAACTGTACATTTGACCCTAACCCTAAGCCTAATCCTCAACCTACCACTAGACCTAACATTATCGCTAATTCTAAAACTAGCCGTAACCCTAGCTGTATCCCTTAAACAAAACTGAGCCATTGTCCTAACCCTAAATGTTAACCTAAACCAAACCCTAACCCTAAACCTAGCCATAACCTTCTAGCCCTAATTCATGTACTAATCCTAAAATTAACCCTGAATCTGACTTATATTCTAACACTAATTTTACTTCCAAATATCACACTAACCTTAAAGATAACATTAACACTAGACCTAGACAGAATACTAACTCTAATCATAACCTTAGTTCTTATGTTAGCCATAGCCCTAACCCTAGCCCTAAACCTAACAGAAAAACTAGCACTAATCTGAGCCCTAACCCTAAGTAAACCTAAACCTAAACCTAAACCTAGCCCTAGCCCTAACACTAACCCTTGAACTAACTCTTCCACTTACCCTAAGCCAAACCCTATCCATAATGCTAACCTTAGTCCTAAACCTAATTCATAGCCTTACCCAAACCCTAACCCTATTACTAGTCCTAAACCTAGTCCTCATTCTAGCTCTAAACCTAACTCAAATCATTACCCTAACACAAACCCTCAGTCTACATCTGACCCTAACCCTAAGCCAAACCCTAAAACCAGCCCTATGGGTAAACTTATACCTACACCTAACCCTAAAAATAGCCCTAGACCTAAGCCTAATCCTAAATATAGCCATAACTCCAGACCTAGACCTAAAAAACCCTGAGCTCTAGCCCTAACATCATCCTTAACCTAAAACAAAACTAACCCAATCCCTAGACCTAACTTTAGTCCTAATTCTGGATTTCACCTTAAACCTAATTCTAACCTGAACACAGACCCTAACACTAACACTAAACCTAGCTCTAAACCTGAACCTAACCCAAAACCTAAACCTAACACTAGACATACCCATAACCCTAACCCTGAAACAAGCTCTAATCAGAACCCTAGATCTTACATTACACATAGCCTTAACCCTGGGCCTAAACCTAACACAAAACCTAGCCCTAACCCGAGGCCTAAACCTACCCTAAGCATAACCATAATCCTAAATGTAACACTAACCCTAACCCTCGCCTTACACATAACCCTAGCTCAAAGTGTAACCTTTAGCCTAAACATAACCCTAGCCCTATTCCTAAATATAAACCTAACCTTAGCCCTAATCCTAACCTTAACCCTAGAACTAACACTATCTCTAAACCTAACATTATCCTAACCCTAACCCTAACCCTAATAATAACCCCAGCCCTAAAACTAACCCTATCCCTAAACCTAATCATAAACCTAACCCTCAACCTAACCCTAAACCTAACCCTTGCCATAAACTTAACCCTAAACTTTACCATAAATTAAAACTAAACCTATCCCTAAACCTAAATTTAACCGTAACCTAAACTTAACCCTAAACCTAATCTTACATCTAATCCAATACATTACTCTAAATCTAACCCTAACCCTAATGAAAACACTAGCACTAACCCCAATCCTAATCATAACCATAACAATAACCACAACCCAGACCTAACACTAAACCTAACAGTCCCCCAGCCCTATCTGTAGCTTAAATCCTAACCCTTTCCCTAACTCTAACACTAGCCCTAGCCCTAAGCATAATGCTAACTCTATCCCTAAACCTAACACTAAACCTAGCCCTAATCCTAGCCCTATTCCTAACCCTAACCCTAATCCTAGAATTAAGACTAACTATAATTCCCAGACAAGACTTATTCCTACTTCTAACCCTATCTCTTACCATAACCCTAACCCAAACCATAACCCTTGTACTATCCTTAGTCCTAGCACT
>NW_026693385.1:0-38701 GCF_021218885.2 Marmota monax | reverse complement strand
TTACGGCCGGCCCCCCCCAGGCTCTTGTCTGCCGGGCCCCTCTCCGCCCGTCCTGTGGCCCGCCCCTTCTTGTTTTTCCTCGTTTTCTTCATTTTTTGACGCCAGGAAAGCCGAAAGCCGAACCGAAACCGAACCGTAACCCGAACCCGAACCCAAACCCGAACCCTAACCGAACCCCGAACCGAACACAACCGAACCCGAACCCGAACCCGAACCCGAACCCGAACCCGAACCCGAAACCGAACCGAACCCGAACCCGAACCCGAACCCGAACCCGAACCCGAACCCGAACCCGAACCCGAACCCGAACCCGAACCCGAACCCGAACCCGAACCCGAACCCGAACCCGAACCCGAACCCGAACCCGAACCCGAACCCGAACCCGAACCCGAACCCGAACCCGAACCCGAACCCGAACCCGAACCCGAACCCGAACCCGAACCCGAACCCGAACCCGAACCCGAACCCGAACCCGAACCCGAACCCGAACCCGAACCCGAACCCGAACCCGAACCCGAACCCGAACCCGAACCCGAACCCGAACCCGAACCCGAACCCGAACCCGAACCCGAACCCGAACCCGAACGCGAACATAACACGAACCTCCGAATCCCGAACCGCGCGAACAGGACACGCGCAAGGCCCGAGGAACCCGAAACCCGAACACGAACCCGAAGCCGTAAACCACGTAACCCGAGTACCCGAGACCCGCACCCGATACCCCGAACCCGAGCCCGAACCCGAAGCGCCGAACCCCGAAACCGGAAAGCCCGAACCCGAAACCCCGAAACCCTGAACCGCAACCCGAACGCGGAACGGGAAGCCGGATACCGAACCCGAACTGCGGCGATAACCCGGAACAACGCGGGAACCCGAAACACAGAACCCGAACACCGAGCCCGAACCCGAGACCAGACACAGGAACCCGAACCCGAAACCCGAAACAGAAACCGAACCCGAACCCGAACCTCGAACCCGACCCGAACCCGAGAGCGGGGAACCCGAACCTCGAAGCCGAACGCCAACCCGAACCAACCGAACCCGGAACCCGAACACGCAACCCGAACCTCGGACCGAACCCTGAGCCCGAACACGAACCCGAACCCGAAGCCGAACCCGAAGCCGAACATCCGAACCCGGAACCGGAACCGGAGACCCCGAACCCGAACGGGAACCCGACCCGAACCCGAAACCGGTAGCCCATGAACACCGAACCGGAACCCGAAGCCCGAACCCTGAAACCCGAACCGAGAACCCGGATACCCGGAACGCCGCAACCCGAAGCCGAACCCGAACTCACGACACCAGGAACTCCTGAACCCGAACCCGGAACGGAGGGCACCCGAACCCGAAACCCGAACCACGTAACGCGAACGGGAACCCGAACCACGAGCCGGAACCCTGAACACCGAACGCGGAACCCGAAACCCGAACCACGAACCCAGAACCCGAAGCCATGGCCCAACACCCGAAACACCGAACCCGAACCGGGAACCATCGAAGCGAGCCCAAGGAACCCGAACCGAGACAGGATACCCGACAACCGAAGCCCGAACCACGAACCCCGTAACCCGAACACGGTCGAAACCAGAAGCCGAACCCGAACCCGAACCGACCCGGACCCGGAACCCGAGAGCGGAACCCGAACCCGAACCCGAAACCCGAACCCGAGCCCGAACCCGAAGCTCGAAACCCCGAGGCCCTGAACCCGAACCCAGGGAACTCCGAACCCCGGAACCCGAACCCGAACCCGAACCCGAACCCGAACCCGAACCCGAACCCGAACCCGAACCCGAACCCGAACCCGAACCCGAACCCGAACCCGAACCCGAACCCGAACCCGAACCCGAACCCGAACCCGAACCCGAACCCGAACCCGAACCCGAACCCGAACCCGAACCCGAACCCGAACCCGAACCCGAACCCGAACCCGAACCCGAACCCGAACCCGAACCCGAACCCGAACCCGAACCCGAACCCGAACCCGAACCCGAACCCGAACCCGAACCCGAACCCGAACCCGAACCCGAACCCGAACCCGAACCCGAACCCGAACCCGAACCCGAACCCGAACCCGAACCCGAACCCGAACCCGAACCCGAACCCGAACCCGAACCCGAACCCGAACCCGAACCCGAACCCGAACCCGAACCCGAACCCGAACCCGAACCCGAACCCGAACCCGAACCCGAACCCGAACCCGAACCCGAACCCGAACCCGAACCCGAACCCGAACCCGAACCCGAACCCGAACCCGAACCCGAACCCGAACCCGAACCCGAACCCGAACCCGAACCCGAACCCGAACCCGAACCCGAACCCGAACCCGAACCCGAACCCGAACCCGAACCCGAACCCGAACCCGAACCCGAACCCGAACCCGAACCCGAACCCGAACCCGAACCCGAACCCGAACCCGAACCCGAACCCGAACCCGAACCGAACCCGAACCCGAACCCGAACCCGAACCCGAACCCGAACCCGAACCCGAACCCGAACCCGAACCCGAACCCGAACCCGAACCCGAACCCGAACCCGAACCCGAACCCGAACCCGAACCCGAACCCGAACCCGAACCCGAACCCGAACCCGAACCCGAACCCGAACCCGAACCCGAACCCGAACCCGAACCCGAACCCGAACCCGAACCCGAACCCGAACCCGAACCCGAACCCGAACCCGAACCCGAACCCGAACCCGAACCCGAACCCGAACCCGAACCCGAACCCGAACCCGAACCCGAACCCGAACCCGAACCCGAACCCGAACCCGAACCCGAACCCGAACCCGAACCCGAACCCGAACCCGAACCCGAACCCGAACCCGAACCCGAACCCGAACCCGAACCCGAACCCGAACCCGAACCCGAACCCGAACCCGAACCCGAACCCGAACCCGAACCCGAACCCGAACCCGAACCCGAACCCGAACCCGAACCCGAACCCGAACCCGAACCCGAACCCGAACCCGAACCCGAACCCGAACCCGAACCCGAACCCGAACCCGAACCCGAACCCGAACCCGAACCCGAACCCGAACCCGAACCCGAACCCGAACCCGAACCCGAACCCGAACCCGAACCCGAACCCGAACCCGAACCCGAACCCGAACCCGAACCCGAACCCGAACCCGAACCCGAACCCGAACCCGAACCCGAACCCGAACCCGAACCCGAACCCGAACCCGAACCCGAACCCGAACCCGAACCCGAACCCGAACCCGAACCCGAACCCGAACCCGAACCCGAACCCGAACCCGAACCCGAACCCGAACCCGAACCCGAACCCGAACCCGAACCCGAACCCGAACCCGAACCCGAACCCGAACCCGAACCCGAACCCGAACCCGAACCCGAACCCGAACCCGAACCCGAACCCGAACCCGAACCCGAACCCGAACCCGAACCCGAACCCGAACCCGAACCCGAACCCGAACCCGAACCCGAACCCGAACCCGAACCCGAACCCGAACCCGAACCCGAACCCGAACCCGAACCCGAACCCGAACCCGAACCCGAACCCGAACCCGAACCCGAACCCGAACCCGAACCCGAACCCGAACCCGAACCCGAACCCGAACCCGAACCCGAACCCGAACCCGAACCCGAACCCGAACCCGAACCCGAACCCGAACCCGAACCCGAACCCGAACCCGAACCCGAACCCGAACCCGAACCCGAACCCGAACCCGAACCCGAACCCGAACCCGAACCCGAACCCGAACCCGAACCCGAACCCGAACCCGAACCCGAACCCGAACCCGAACCCGAACCCGAACCGAACCCGAACCCGAACCCGAACCCGAACCCGAACCCGAACCCGAACCCGAACCCGAACCCGAACCCGAACCCGAACCCGAACCCGAACCCGAACCCGAACCCGAACCCGAACCCGAACCCGAACCCGAACCCGAACCGAACCCGAACCCGAACCCGAACCCGAACCCGAACCCGAACCCGAACCCGAACCCGAACCCGAACCCGAACCCGAACCCGAACCCGAACCCGAACCCGAACCCGAACCCGAACCCGAACCCGAACCCGAACCCGAACCCGAACCCGAACCCGAACCCGAACCCGAACCCGAACCCGAACCCGAACCCGAACCCGAACCCGAACCCGAACCCGAACCCGAACCCGAACCCGAACCCGAACCGAACCCGAACCCGAACCCGAACCCGAACCCGAACCCGAACCCGAACCCGAACCCGAACCCGAACCCGAACCCGAACCCGAACCCGAACCCGAACCCGAACCCGAACCCGAACCCGAACCCGAACCCGAACCCGAACCCGAACCCGAACCCGAACCCGAACCCGAACCCGAACCCGAACCCGAACCCGAACCCGAACCCGAACCCGAACCCGAACCCGAACCCGAACCCGAACCCGAACCCGAACCCGAACCCGAACCCGAACCCGAACCCGAACCCGAACCCGAACCCGAACCCGAACCCGAACCCGAACCCGAACCCGAACCCGAACCCGAACCCGAACCCGAACCCGAACCCGAACCCGAACCCGAACCCGAACCCGAACCCGAACCCGAACCCGAACCCGAACCCGAACCCGAACCCGAACCCGAACCCGAACCCGAACCCGAACCCGAACCCGAACCGAACCCGAACCCGAACCCGAACCCGAACCCGAACCCGAACCCGAACCCGAACCCGAACCCGAACCCGAACCCGAACCCGAACCCGAACCCGAACCCGAACCCGAACCCGAACCCGAACCCGAACCCGAACCCGAACCCGAACCCCCCGAACCCGAACCCGAACCCGAACCCGAACCCGAACCCGAACCCGAACCCGAACCCGAACCCGAACCCGAACCCGAACCCGAACCCGAACCCGAACCCGAACCCGAACCCGAACCCGAACCCGAACCCGAACCCGAACCCGAACCCGAACCCGAACCCGAACCCGAACCCGAACCCGAACCCGAACCCGAACCCGAACCCGAACCCGAACCCGAACCCGAACCCGAACCCGAACCCGAACCCGAACCCGAACCCGAACCCGAACCCGAACCCGAACCCGAACCCGAACCCGAACCCGAACCCGAACCCGAACCCGAACCCGAACCCGAACCCGAACCCGAACCCGAACCCGAACCCGAACCCGAACCCGAACCCGAACCCGAACCCGAACCCGAACCCGAACCCGAACCCGAACCCGAACCCGAACCCGAACCCGAACCCGAACCCGAACCCGAACCCGAACCCGAACCCGAACCCGAACCCGAACCCGAACCCGAACCCGAACCCGAACCCTGAATACCCGAAACCGAACCCGAACTCCTAACCCATTAACCCGACCCGAACCCCGAACGACCCGAACCCGACAACTCCGGAACCCGAACCCGAACCCGAACCCGAACCCCGCCCCCCAGAACCCGAACCCGAACCCGCACCAGAACCCGATACCAGAACCCGAACCCCGAACCCGAACCCGAAAACCGCGAACCCGACCCGAACCGGACCCGCCCTAACCCGAACCCGAACCCGAACCCGAGCCCGAACCCGAACCCGAAACACGAACCCGAAGCGAAAACCCGAACTCCGGAACCCGAACCCGAACCCGAACCCGACCCCGAACCCGAACCCGGAACCCGAACCCGAACCCGAACCCGAACCCCGAACCCGAACCACAACCCGACCCAGAACCCGAAACCCGAACCCGAACCCGAAACCCGAACCCGAACCCGAACCCGAACCCGAACCCGAACCCGAACCCGAACCGAAACCCGAACCCGAACCCGAACCCGAACCCGAACCCGAACCCGAAACCCGAAACCCGAACCCGAACCCGAACCCGAACCCGAACCCGAACCCGAACCCGAACCCGAACCCGAACCCGAACCCGAACCCGAACCCGAACCCGAACCCGAACCCGAACCCGAACCCGAACCCGAACCCGAACCCGAACCCGAACCCGAACCCGAACCCGAACCCGAACCCGAACCCGAACCCGAACCCGAACCCGAACCCGAACCCGAACCCGAACCCGAACCCGAACCCGAACCCGAACCCGAACCCGAACCCGAACCCGAACCCGAACCCGAACCCGAACCCGAACCCGAACCCGAACCCGAACCCGAACCCGAACCCGAACCCGAACCCGAACCCGAACCCGAACCCGAACCCGAACCCGAACCCGAACCCGAACCCGAACCCGAACCCGAACCCGAACCCGAACCCGAACCCGAACCCGAACCCGAACCCGAACCCGAACCCGAACCCGAACCCGAACCCGAACCCGAACCCGAACCCGAACCCGAACCCGAACCCGAACCCGAACCCGAACCCGAACCCGAACCCGAACCCGAACCCGAACCCGAACCCGAACCCGAACCCGAACCCGAACCCGAACCCGAACCCGAACCCGAACCCGAACCCGAACCCGAACCCGAACCCGAACCCGAACCCGAACCCGAACCCGAACCCGAACCCGAACCCGAACCCGAACCCGAACCCGAACCCGAACCCGAACCCGAACCCGAACCCGAACCCGAACCCGAACCCGAACCCGAACCCGAACCCGAACCCGAACCCGAACCCGAACCCGAACCCGAACCCGAACCCGAACCCGAACCCGAACCCGAACCCGAACCCGAACCCGAACCCGAACCCGAACCCGAACCCGAACCCGAACCCGAACCCGAACCCGAACCCGAACCCGAACCCGAACCCGAACCCGAACCCGAACCCGAACCCGAACCCGAACCCGAACCCGAACCCGAACCCGAACCCGAACCCGAACCCGAACCCGAACCCGAACCCGAACCCGAACCCGAACCCGAACCCGAACCCGAACCCGAACCCGAACCCGAACCCGAACCCGAACCGAACCCGAACCCGAACCCGAACCCGAACCCGAACCCGAACCCGAACCCGAACCCGAACCCGAACCCGAACCCGAACCCGAACCCGAACCCGAACCCGAACCCGAACCCGAACCCGAACCCGAACCCGAACCCGAACCCGAACCCGAACCCGAACCCGAACCCGAACCCGAACCCGAACCCGAACCCGAACCCGAACCCGAACCCGAACCCGAACCCGAACCCGAACCCGAACCCGAACCCGAACCCGAACCCGAACCCGAACCCGAACCCGAACCCGAACCCGAACCCGAACCCGAACCCGAACCCGAACCCGAACCCGAACCCGAACCCGAACCCGAACCCGAACCCGAACCCGAACCCGAACCCGAACCCGAACCCGAACCCGAACCCGAACCCGAACCCGAACCCGAACCCGAACCCGAACCCGAACCCGAACCCGAACCCGAACCCGAACCCGAACCCGAACCCGAACCCGAACCCGAACCCGAACCCGAACCCGAACCCGAACCCGAACCCGAACCCGAACCCGAACCCGAACCCGAACCCGAACCCGAACCCGAACCCGAACCCGAACCCGAACCCGAACCCGAACCCGAACCCGAACCCGAACCCGAACCCGAACCCGAACCCGAACCCGAACCCGAACCCGAACCCGAACCCGAACCCGAACCCGAACCCGAACCCGAACCCGAACCCGAACCCGAACCCGAACCCGAACCCGAACCGAACCCGAACCCGAACCCGAACCCGAACCCGAACCCGAACCCGAACCCGAACCCGAACCCGAACCCGAACCCGAACCCGAACCCGAACCCGAACCCGAACCCGAACCCGAACCCGAACCCGAACCCGAACCCGAACCCGAACCCGAACCCGAACCCGAACCCGAACCCGAACCCGAACCCGAACCCGAACCCGAACCCGAACCCGAACCCGAACCCGAACCCGAACCCGAACCCGAACCCGAACCCGAACCCGAACCCGAACCCGAACCCGAACCCGAACCCGAACCCGAACCCGAACCCGAACCCGAACCCGAACCCGAACCCGAACCCGAACCCGAACCCGAACCCGAACCCGAACCCGAACCCGAACCCGAACCCGAACCCGAACCCGAACCCGAACCCGAACCCGAACCCGAACCCGAACCCGAACCCGAACCCGAACCCGAACCCGAACCCGAACCCGAACCCGAACCCGAACCCGAACCCGAACCCGAACCCGAACCCGAACCCGAACCCGAACCCGAACCCGAACCCGAACCCGAACCCGAACCCGAACCCGAACCCGAACCCGAACCCGAACCCGAACCCGAACCCGAACCCGAACCCGAACCCGAACCCGAACCCGAACCCGAACCCGAACCCGAACCCGAACCCGAACCCGAACCCGAACCCGAACCCGAACCCGAACCCGAACCCGAACCCGAACCCGAACCCGAACCCGAACCCGAACCCGAACCCGAACCCGAACCCGAACCCGAACCCGAACCCGAACCCGAACCCGAACCCGAACCCGAACCCGAACCCGAACCCGAACCCGAACCCGAACCCGAACCCGAACCCGAACCCGAACCCGAACCCGAACCCGAACCCGAACCCGAACCCGAACCCGAACCCGAACCCGAACCCGAACCCGAACCCGAACCCGAACCCGAACCCGAACCCGAACCCGAACCCGAACCCGAACCCGAACCCGAACCCGAACCCGAACCCGAACCCGAACCCGAACCCGAACCCGAACCCGAACCCGAACCCGAACCCGAACCCGAACCCGAACCCGAACCCGAACCCGAACCCGAACCCGAACCCGAACCCGAACCCGAACCCGAACCCGAACCCGAACCCGAACCCGAACCCGAACCCGAACCCGAACCCGAACCCGAACCCGAACCCGAACCCGAACCCGAACCCGAACCCGAACCCGAACCCGAACCCGAACCCGAACCCGAACCCGAACCCGAACCCGAACCCGAACCCGAACCCGAACCCGAACCCGAACCCGAACCCGAACCCGAACCCGAACCCGAACCCGAACCCGAACCCGAACCCGAACCCGAACCCGAACCCGAACCCGAACCCGAACCCGAACCCGAACCCGAACCCGAACCCGAACCCGAACCCGAACCCGAACCCGAACCCGAACCCGAACCCGAACCCGAACCCGAACCCGAACCCGAACCCGAACCCGAACCCGAACCCGAACCCGAACCCGAACCCGAACCCGAACCCGAACCCGAACCCGAACCCGAACCCGAACCCGAACCCGAACCCGAACCCGAACCCGAACCCGAACCCGAACCCGAACCCGAACCCGAACCCGAACCCGAACCCGAACCCGAACCCGAACCCGAACCCGAACCCGAACCCGAACCCGAACCCGAACCCGAACCCGAACCCGAACCCGAACCCGAACCCGAACCCGAACCCGAACCCGAACCCGAACCCGAACCCGAACCCGAACCCGAACCCGAACCCGAACCCGAACCCGAACCCGAACCCGAACCCGAACCCGAACCCGAACCCGAACCCGAACCCGAACCCGAACCCGAACCCGAACCCGAACCCGAACCCGAACCCGAACCCGAACCCGAACCCGAACCCGAACCCGAACCCGAACCCGAACCCGAACCCGAACCCGAACCCGAACCCGAACCCGAACCCGAACCCGAACCCGAACCCGAACCCGAACCCGAACCCGAACCCGAACCCGAACCCGAACCCGAACCCGAACCCGAACCCGAACCCGAACCCGAACCCGAACCCGAACCCGAACCCGAACCCGAACCCGAACCCGAACCCGAACCCGAACCCGAACCCGAACCCGAACCCGAACCCGAACCCGAACCCGAACCCGAACCCGAACCCGAACCCGAACCCGAACCCGAACCCGAACCCGAACCCGAACCCGAACCCGAACCCGAACCCGAACCCGAACCCGAACCCGAACCCGAACCCGAACCCGAACCCGAACCCGAACCCGAACCCGAACCCGAACCCGAACCCGAACCCGAACCCGAACCCGAACCCGAACCCGAACCCGAACCCGAACCCGAACCCGAACCCGAACCCGAACCCGAACCCGAACCCGAACCCGAACCCGAACCCGAACCCGAACCCGAACCCGAACCCGAACCCGAACCCGAACCCGAACCCGAACCCGAACCCGAACCCGAACCCGAACCCGAACCCGAACCCGAACCCGAACCCGAACCCGAACCCGAACCCGAACCCGAACCCGAACCCGAACCCGAACCCGAACCCGAACCCGAACCCGAACCCGAACCCGAACCCGAACCCGAACCCGAACCCGAACCCGAACCCGAACCCGAACCCGAACCCGAACCCGAACCCGAACCCGAACCCGAACCCGAACCCGAACCCGAACCCGAACCCGAACCCGAACCCGAACCCGAACCCGAACCCGAACCCTAACCCGAACCCTAACCCGAACCCGAACCCGAACCCGAACCCGAACCCGAACCCTAACCCTAACCCTAACCCTAACCCTAACCCTAACCCTAACCCTAACCCTAACCCTAACCCTAACCCTAACCCTAACCCTAACCCTAACCCTAACCCTAACCCTAACCCTAACCCTAACCCTAACCCTAACCCTAACCCTAACCCTAACCCGAACCCTAACCCTAACCCTAACCCTAACCCTAACCCTAACCCTAACCCTAACCCTAACCCTAACCCTAACCCTAACCCTAACCCTAACCCTAACCCTAACCCTAACCCTAACCCTAACCCTAACCCTAACCCTAACCCTAACCCGAACCCTAACCCTAACCCTAACCCTAACCCTAACCCTAACCCTAACCCTAACCCTAACCCTAACCCTAACCCTAACCCTAACCCTAACCCTAACCCTAACCCTAACCCTAACCCTAACCCTAACCCTAACCCTAACCCTAACCCTAACCCTAACCCTAACCCTAACCCTAACCCTAACCCGAACCCTAACCCTAACCCTAACCCTAACCCTAACCCGAACCCTAACCCTAACCCTAACCCTAACCCTAACCCTAACCCTAACCCTAACCCTAACCCTAACCCTAACCCTAACCCTAACCCTAACCCTAACCCTAACCCTAACCCTAACCCTAACCCTAACCCTAACCCTAACCCTAACCCTAACCCTAACCCTAACCCTAACCCTAACCCTAACCCTAACCCTAACCCTAACCCTAACCCTAACCCTAACCCTAACCCTAACCCTAACCCTAACCCTAACCCTAACCCTAACCCTAACCCTAACCCTAACCCTACCCCTAACCCTAACCCTAACCCTAACCCTAACCCTAACCCTAACCCTAACCCTAACCCTAACCCTAACCCTAACCCTAACCCGAACCCTAACCCTAACCCTAACCCTAACCCTAACCCTAACCCTAACCCTAACCCTAACCCTAACCCTAACCCTAACCCTAACCCTAACCCTAACCCTAACCCTAACCCTAACCCTAACCCTAACCCTAACCCTAACCCTAACCCTAACCCTAACCCTAACCCTAACCCTAACCCTAACCCTAACCCTAACCCTAACCCTAACCCTAACCCTAACCCTAACCCTAACCCTAACCCTAACCCTAACCCTAACCCTAACCCTAACCCTAACCCTAACCCTAACCCTAACCCTAACCCTAACCCTAACCCTAACCCTAACCCTAACCCTAACCCTAACCCTAACCCTAACCCTAACCCTAACCCTAACCCTAACCCTAACCCTAACCCTAACCCTAACCCTAACCCTAACCCTAACCCTAACCCTAACCCTAACCCTAACCCTAACCCTAACCCTAACCCTAACCCTAACCCTAACCCTAACCCTAACCCTAACCCTAACCCTAACCCTAACCCTAACCCTAACCCTAACCCTAACCCTAACCCTAACCCTAACCCTAACCCTAACCCTAACCCTAACCCTAACCCTAACCCTAACCCTAACCCTAACCCTAACCCTAACCCTAACCCTAACCCTAACCCTAACCCTAACCCTAACCCTAACCCTAACCCTAACCCTAACCCTAACCCTAACCCTAACCCTAACCCTAACCCTAACCCTAACCCTAACCCTAACCCTAACCCTAACCCTAACCCTAACCCTAACCCTAACCCTAACCCTAACCCTAACCCTAACCCTAACCCTAACCCTAACCCTAACCCTAACCCTAACCCTAACCCTAACCCTAACCCTAACCCTAACCCTAACCCTAACCCTAACCCTAACCCTAACCCTAACCCTAACCCTAACCCTAACCCTAACCCTAACCCTAACCCTAACCCTAACCCTAACCCTAACCCTAACCCTAACCCTAACCCTAACCCTAACCCTAACCCTAACCCTAACCCTAACCCTAACCCTAACCCTAACCCTAACCCTAACCCTAACCCTAACCCTAACCCTAACCCTAACCCTAACCCTAACCCTAACCCTAACCCTAACCCTAACCCTAACCCTAACCCTAACCCTAACCCTAACCCTAACCCTAACCCTAACCCTAACCCTAACCCTAACCCTAACCCTAACCCTAACCCTAACCCTAACCCTAACCCTAACCCTAACCCTAACCCTAACCCTAACCCTAACCCTAACCCTAACCCTAACCCTAACCCTAACCCTAACCCTAACCCTAACCCTAACCCTAACCCTAACCCTAACCCTAACCCTAACCCTAACCCTAACCCTAACCCTAACCCTAACCCTAACCCTAACCCTAACCCTAACCCTAACCCTAACCCTAACCCTAACCCTAACCCTAACCCTAACCCTAACCCTAACCCTAACCCTAACCCTAACCCTAACCCTAACCCTAACCCTAACCCTAACCCTAACCCTAACCCTAACCCTAACCCTAACCCTAACCCTAACCCTAACCCTAACCCTAACCCTAACCCTAACCCTAACCCTAACCCTAACCCTAACCCTAACCCTAACCCTAACCCTAACCCTAACCCTAACCCTAACCCTAACCCTAACCCTAACCCTAACCCTAACCCTAACCCTAACCCTAACCCTAACCCTAACCCTAACCCTAACCCTAACCCTAACCCTAACCCTAACCCTAACCCTAACCCTAACCCTAACCCTAACCCTAACCCTAACCCTAACCCTAACCCTAACCCTAACCCTAACCCTAACCCTAACCCTAACCCTAACCCTAACCCTAACCCTAACCCTAACCCTAACCCTAACCCTAACCCTAACCCTAACCCTAACCCTAACCCTAACCCTAACCCTAACCCTAACCCTAACCCTAACCCTAACCCTAACCCTAACCCTAACCCTAACCCTAACCCTAACCCTAACCCTAACCCTAACCCTAACCCTAACCCTAACCCTAACCCTAACCCTAACCCTAACCCTAACCCTAACCCTAACCCTAACCCTAACCCTAACCCTAACCCTAACCCTAACCCTAACCCTAACCCTAACCCTAACCCTAACCCTAACCCTAACCCTAACCCTAACCCTAACCCTAACCCTAACCCTAACCCTAACCCTAACCCTAACCCTAACCCTAACCCTAACCCTAACCCTAACCCTAACCCTAACCCTAACCCTAACCCTAACCCTAACCCTAACCCTAACCCTAACCCTAACCCTAACCCTAACCCTAACCCTAACCCTAACCCTAACCCTAACCCTAACCCTAACCCTAACCCTAACCCTAACCCTAACCCTAACCCTAACCCTAACCCTAACCCTAACCCTAACCCTAACCCTAACCCTAACCCTAACCCTAACCCTAACCCTAACCCTAACCCTAACCCTAACCCTAACCCTAACCCTAACCCTAACCCTAACCCTAACCCTAACCCTAACCCTAACCCTAACCCTAACCCTAACCCTAACCCTAACCCTAACCCTAACCCTAACCCTAACCCTAACCCTAACCCTAACCCTAACCCTAACCCTAACCCTAACCCTAACCCTAACCCTAACCCTAACCCTAACCCTAACCCTAACCCTAACCCTAACCCTAACCCTAACCCTAACCCTAACCCTAACCCTAACCCTAACCCTAACCCTAACCCTAACCCTAACCCTAACCCTAACCCTAACCCTAACCCTAACCCTAACCCTAACCCTAACCCTAACCCTAACCCTAACCCTAACCCTAACCCTAACCCTAACCCTAACCCTAACCCTAACCCTAACCCTAACCCTAACCCTAACCCTAACCCTAACCCTAACCCTAACCCTAACCCTAACCCTAACCCTAACCCTAACCCTAACCCTAACCCTAACCCTAACCCTAACCCTAACCCTAACCCTAACCCTAACCCTAACCCTAACCCTAACCCTAACCCTAACCCTAACCCTAACCCTAACCCTAACCCTAACCCTAACCCTAACCCTAACCCTAACCCTAACCCTAACCCTAACCCTAACCCTAACCCTAACCCTAACCCTAACCCTAACCCTAACCCTAACCCTAACCCTAACCCTAACCCTAACCCTAACCCTAACCCTAACCCTAACCCTAACCCTAACCCTAACCCTAACCCTAACCCTAACCCTAACCCTAACCCTAACCCTAACCCTAACCCTAACCCTAACCCTAACCCTAACCCTAACCCTAACCCTAACCCTAACCCTAACCCTAACCCTAACCCTAACCCTAACCCTAACCCTAACCCTAACCCTAACCCTAACCCTAACCCTAACCCTAACCCTAACCCTAACCCTAACCCTAACCCTAACCCTAACCCTAACCCTAACCCTAACCCTAACCCTAACCCTAACCCTAACCCTAACCCTAACCCTAACCCTAACCCTAACCCTAACCCTAACCCTAACCCTAACCCTAACCCTAACCCTAACCCTAACCCTAACCCTAACCCTAACCCTAACCCTAACCCTAACCCTAACCCTAACCCTAACCCTAACCCTAACCCTAACCCTAACCCTAACCCTAACCCTAACCCTAACCCTAACCCTAACCCTAACCCTAACCCTAACCCTAACCCTAACCCTAAAACCCTAACCCTAACCCTAACCCTAACCCTAACCCTAACCCTAACCCTAACCCTAAAACCCTAACCCTAAAACCCTAACCCTAACCCTAACCCTAACCCTAACCCTAACCCTAACCCTAAAACCCTAACCCTAACCCTAACCCTAACCCTAACCCTAACCCTAACCCTAACCCTAAAACCCTAAAACCCTAACCCTAACCCTAACCCTAAACCCTAACCCTAACCCTAAAACCCTAACCCTAACCCTAACCCTAACCCTAACCCTAACCCTAAACCCTAACCCTAACCCTAACCCTAACCCTAACCCTAACCCTAAACCCTAACCCTAACCCTAACCCCTAACCCTAACCCTAACCCTAACCCTAACCCTAACCCTAACCCTAAACCCTAACCCTAACCCTAACCCTAAACCCTAACCCTAACCCTAACCCTAACCCTAAACCCTAACCCTAACCCTAACCCTAACCCTAACCCCAAATTGACATAAGGATTCTGTGTATTCTCCACACTTGGAGAGAAATTGACAAGTTCCGTAAAACCCACATCAATTTGTGAAGAAAACCAAAACTATGATCCACTCTTTCAAATACATGACAAAACTCTGTGGTTGAGCACAGTGACATTGATTTTTACTGAAAAACTACAGTGAACAAACCACAAAGTTCTAGCCTGAGATTGGATTCTTATAAACCTATGGGAGTATTTGAAGATGGAATGATGCACACAATGGTGAACAATTCATTATAGTAAATGGACTAAGAACTTCAATGAGGACAGAAGTGTTTCTAAAATGATTCTAGAAAATTCAAAAGTTGTCCTGCAGAATGATGAAGCTGCAGCCCCAGCACCAGTCACACACTAAACATACAGTCATCCATGGTTAACAAATATATGAAAAAAAAGTTCAATATCTCTAGCAATTAGAGAAATGCAAGTTAAAACTACCCAACATTCCCTCTCACTCCAGTCAGGAGGGCAATTCTCAGGAATACAAGTATCATTAAATATTGGCGAGCAGGTGGGGAAAATGTTCACTCACCCATTGTTGGTGGGACTGCAGATTGGTGCAACCACTCTGGAAAGCAGTATGGAGATTCCTTAGAAAACTTGAAATGGAACAACCATTTGACCCAGCTATGCCACTTCTCGATTTATATCCAAAGGACTTAAAGATCCGCACACTACAATGAGTCAGCCACAAAAATGTTTATAGCTACTCAATTCACAATAGCTCAAGTATTGCAATCAGCCTAGTTGCCCTTCAACAGATGAATGGATAAAGAAAATGTGATACACGCACACACACACACACACACACACAGTGAGGTTGAGGAGGGAAAAATAAAAGTCTATTGGATTAGATAAAGGGAAATTATGAGAAGGGAGGGGATTGGTATAGGAAAGAGAGTAAACTGAATGGGACACATTTTTTATGTTCATATATAACTACAGACCAGGGTAACTCCACATCATTTACAACTAAAAGACTGGGATCCTAATCAGAATAAGTTACACTCCATGCATGTATAATGTGTCAAAATATACTCTAGTGTCATGGAACACACAGAAATGCAAATACTGAAATTACTCGAATTATCAGGGCAAAAAACAAGAGGGAATTTTGGTGATCTTGAGAGAGGAGAGATGTCTTAGAATTAGACTGAAGGTACAATCAGAAACCACTTTTAAATTTTTTTTATTTTATTTTCTTGGTATGGAGGATTGAACCTATGGGCACTTAATCACTGATCCACATGCCCAGCTCTTCTTTATATTTTATTTAGGGACAGGATCTCACTAAGTTGCTTCAGGCCTCACTAAGTTGCCAATGTTGGTTTGGAAGAATGTGAAAACAGTCTGTAGATTTAAGCATTCTAAAATCTATGCATACATCAATATATCATTATTTTACTAATGAATGTTTTAAGTTTTAATTATACAAATAATTCTAATGTGAAAATACATTTTTTAAAAAGCTGCTGATCAGGGAGACACTATTTCACATTACATATTTGATTAGTTTCTTTCTAGTGTCTATAGCGAACTCTAGTGAGTTCATAATTAAATGGCGGTTGATCAATTAAAAAAATGAGTTCAGAATCTTGAAATGCTGAATATGGCTATTGGTTTGAAGGTGTTCCCTGAGGATGAAGTTCAAAATGACAATTGTCAACCTTTGGTCATGAGCATGGGGATGATCCTACAGTAAGGCTGCCCCTGTCCTGGATGAGAACAGAGTTTCTGCAGTGTTATTTTAACTCACCTGTTTTCTTCCAAAGGTTATTGATATGCTCTGTGCAAATACCCCCGTCTCTGAAATCTGGGGTATCTTAAGAGTAAGTCTCCACTTGCTGCTCAGGTGACACAATGTGAGGCTAACAGGGACCCTAAGAACTCTGCAGCAGTGTGTTTCTGCAAGAACCCTACTCCTTTGCTCCATTTGGGATAGAATTTTCCATGGAAACTACCTTTGGGTGTGGCCTTCCTAGATATCAGTCAACCTGCTGACAGCAGACATCAGGAAGCTAGATTCAGCCCCCTAAAACCTGACCCCTGGCCTCATTTGAATGGCTTCTCCTCAATAAAAGGGTTCAGCCTGTGTGTGTGTGTGTGTGTGTGTGTTTTCTGAACCTCCTACCAGATCAGATGGCTGTAACTCTGGGATGCATTTGCTTATTGCAGAAACAAAGCCATCCATGTTCCTGGGATGGCCCCCAAAATCCTTCTTCTTGTTCCTGACTATATAATTACAAGAAAGAAATAAATGTATACACAAGGATCATCAGCTACATCACGTGACATCACATGCAAGCGTGCACTCCTAGTTAAAAACAAATTGAAATGGATCCAAAATATCTGAAGAACCATGTGGTTACATAAAGTTAATCAATTCTACTGTATTAATTATAGGTCATGCCCTTATCTACAGAAATATCCAAGGACTTTTACTATATTTTCATTGATATTTCTTTTTTTTTAAATATTTTTTTAAGTTGTTGATGGGCTTTTACTTTTTTTATTTATTTGTACGTGGTATCAAGAATCAAACCCAGTGCCTCATGCATGCCAGGCAAGCATGCTACCACTGAGCCCCAAACCCCAGCCCTCATTGATATTTCTTTTTATCAAGGTACAAAGATAATTATTTTTCAGAAATTATTTTCAGAAATTATTTCAAAGTGTAACCAGGAAAAATTCTAAAAGGAATTTCAACAGAGTTGATAAGCACACGTTGGAGGTCCTAAGAAGAAAGAAATCATCTTTGAGTAAACCAAGATCTTTATATTCTAGATTTTTATGATAAAATTATTTTCCTAAATAGAAATATTTTTATGTTATTAATTAGACAGATAATATAGAAATGTAAAAAAAAGATTTATATGTACTGGACTGACTAAAAATTTTAACTGATTAATTCAAGGATATTTCAGGCTATTTCCCTGATTTTACTCTCTATGCTGTTACTGAGCTAATATTTTTGTTCATATTTTGACATGATAAAGACCTATTAAAATATTAAGTTTAATTCCTTTAAGCAAGGTCTTTATTGCCTAATGATTCTTACTGTTTAAGGCAAGGATTAATTTTGGTGAATAAATTCACATCCTTGATTAAACACTAAATACATTAAACTGTTGACTTAGATTCTAATTTTTACAATTCTCCTTGGAGACTAAATTTGATTGATTCAAAGACTGTCCATTTTTGCATATTTTGTTTGTTGAATCATTTTGAGATCTGGGAATTTTATTAGGACTGAGGTTCTCCAAATTAAAGTTGTATATTAGTTTTGAGCAATAAAAGTTGCAAACCTTGTTGAAAATTCATGGACATGATAGAAGTTCTCTGACTGGACCTATTATCCATAAAAATATGGTAGGATTTATATAATGCTTAATGACATTTTTAAAAAGACAATCGAGAGACACCTATTTAAAGGTTAATTTTCTGAGACATAAAGATATTTTGAGACCTTCTCTCAGAAAGAGATTGAGGATTCCTTTTAAATTGTTAGGATGGATCAACTAGTATATATATTGGGAAATTACAATAATCAATGCAAGGTAAATCTGATCATTTAAATACTTGTACTACTATCCATAACTTAAACTGATGATACTATGGCTTATGCTAAGTCTTTACTCAATTCTATTAAATAAAGAAAAGGGGGAACACAGGACCCCAGAGGCATACACTAGATCTTACAAAATATTTTTTTTTCTTAATTGTAATATTGAGAATCTCAGGGGATATAGCTCAGTTGTTAGGGTGCTTTGCTCACATGCACAAGGCCCTGGGTTCAATCCCCAGCACCATCAAAAAAAAAAATTGAGACTGCTGCTGAATTTACTGAATCATGTTCACTGCTGCTGAACATGATTCAGTAAATTAAATCAGATTTAAAAAGATAGAATTTAAGCCTGTCATCATGAAAATGGCCGAAAAACCCGACACCAGAAGGTAAATCTTCCAACTGCAGAGTTTACAACCATGCAGCTACATGAGCTTGTCAGGTAAGTAAAAATTATGAAGAGACTTCTATGGACCCATTTCTCAGATCTATTTTTTTAATTTATTTTTTAGTTGTAGATGGAAACAATACCTTTATTTTGTTTATTTTTTTCATGTGGTGCTGAGGATCAAACCCAGGGCCTCACATGTGCTAGGCGAGCGCTCCACCACTGAGCCACCACCCCAGCCCTCAGATCCATTTTAAACGTACATTGTAGTGTGGACTGGAAAGTCCACCCATGAAACTAGATTAATCCTACTGACTGTAGTGGTCAGTTATATGTTGATCCTGTGGCTAACAGGTTGTCTGGGATTCTATTTGAGGAATAGACACCATACGAGAAACCTAAACCAGACAATCATGCTGGCCCTTAGAAATTAAGACTCCTTATCTGGACCATTGTCCAAAGAGAAAGATTGTTGAAATAGAATTTTTCTATACAGGCCAGTTATTTACATAAGGTATCCACCAATGTAGGGTTGCCCTGATCATTCTACAATAGAAACTGGCACCTTTCCTAAGTATTATTCCTGAGTATTCCTAAGTATTATGCAAATGTCTAGTCAGGACCACTCAAGAGGTCTAGAAATAGTGGATGCATTTAGGCTGGTCTCCTAGAATGGACAAGAACAATTACAGGAGGATTCCTGTCACCTGGAGGTTTTATTGTTAATACCCTAACCCTCAGTGAGATGGCACCCAAAAGGATGTTAGGATGTTTGTCTTCTGCCTTCAGAATATCTACATCACTGACAGACCTAACAGACTCCTTAAATGTGAGAATTAAGAGAAAGGATGGTGACTATCCTGTAGCCTGTATGAATACAACTCATCTTATGGCATCACTAGTTATTGCCAGCTGATATTTCAGAGCTATACTCTGCTGAAGTTAAGATTCAGGTCTGAAACAGGTGCATGCCAGTTAAACAGACCTAGGCCAGCTCCTGGTCTCATGAAGTGACTACTTTAAATATTATTTGTTGCTTCTATGATACAGTCTTTATGGCTCTGTTTCAAACTTACAACACATGGATTTTCTTAATGTTAGACTTAAATTACTTCCAAGAGCTTTCATAGTCAGATAAATGCTGATGGAAAAATTAGAACTGAGTTGAAATGCTCTAAAAGGCCACTGTAATAAATATTGTGACTGAGTCCTCTGCTCCATGGTTTGTGGAGAGGCTGAAGCATCATGCCAAATGACAATGTCTATGTTACCATTGCCAAGTGCAGTGCTTCCCAATAAAATCGAGAAAATATAAAGAATCTTCTGATGAGTGTTTGGCAGAATAATAATAATAATAATAATAACAACCTGGATCTTCCAAGTTGGTTATGTCCAAGAGATAGTATGTTTTCTACTAATGCCTTTGTGTTTCAATAGTAGATCATGATGACCTCAGATCAAGAATCCAGTGACTGAAAGATACAATTTCCCAATCACCTTCAACTATTAAGGAAGAGGAAATATGTGGGGAGCCACTCTGAATGACCCCCCTGCCTTCCAGTCCTGAAGCAAGAGGCTGTGACCGATCACTACATCAACCCCTGAAACTCTCTCTCTCTCTCTCTCTCTCTCTCTCTCTCTCTCTCTCTCTCTCTCTCTCTCTCTCTCTCTCTCTTTCTGTGAACCCTTAAGGTCAGAGGAGCCATCACAGAACACAAAGAAAAAGGTATCTGTGTCTCTTGTGTGACTATTTCGTGCAGTCCAGTTCCCTTGGGGTGATCCTGAGTGTTTTAGTGTGAGGAACCAGCAGCCAGTGATGCAGACATGGTCCCTGTCCAGCTTTCTGATTCTTCAAGCCTGTATGTAGTGTGAGCTTCACCCACACCAAGGCAGCCCCCCTTCACTTTGAAACCATCCAAAACAGGGGACTGGCAGGACACTTCTTGTTACTTTTCTGGCCAGAGATGGGCAGGAGAGTTTCAAATTTCAAATTCCCCTCCCAGAGAGCACTTGGTAGGCTGTTGGCTTGGCCCTTCTGCCAGAAGAAGAGTCCACCTCAAACCCCAAGCCCTTTGTGGCTATCCTGAACAAGGGGAACCTGGTCTCTAGCAGGGCTTCCCCATACCTCTGTGGGTCTCCCCATCCTGATAAGAGTCTTGTTGGAAGCTAGATCCCCAACCTGCATTCACTCAGGCAGCCAGGAGGGAGATCTGGGGCAAAGATGGGACTAGTTTGCTCATTACATTTCCAGATCTGGGTCTCAGGTGCGTAGAATTGGACATTGTTTTTATTTTAATTTTTTCTGATGACCTCTACCTTTGGATAGGATTGCTCAGTCAATTCCCATATAATGTCACTGTTGATGTCATTAGATTTTTATCTGCCCTTTTACATTCTATTTTCTTATGTCTTCTTTGAGGAGGGTGGGGACTGGGGATTGAACACAGGGGCACTCAACCACTGAGCCCCATCCCCAGCCCTATTTTGTATTTTATTTAGAGAAAGGGTCTCACCAAATTGCTTAGGACCTCACCATGGCTGAGGCTGGCTTTGAACTCAAGGTCCTCCTGCCTCAGCCTCACAAGCTGCTGAGATTTGAAATGTGCACCACCATGCCCGACCCTCTGAACTACATGCCCTGAACTACATCTCTATTGCAAGTATTATTTTGAGACAGAGTGAAGATAAATTGTGGAGGCTGGTCTAGCAGGTTACTGATCGATTTTTGTTTGTTTGTTTGTTTTGTTTTGCTGTTTGTTAATGAAGACTTCTGATTTTTTTTTAGAGAATGAACTCATTATAGAGCTGAGACCTCCTGAGAAACTGAGGCAGTGAAAAGACCCCCTTGAACCCTTGATTTTGCAATCAACATCAGAAAGTTTTCAGACATGTTACCCTGTAACAGGCAAGAACTTCTTGAAGGGGAAGGGGACATTCTCAGGGGCGAGAGTGGGTCCTCTCAGAAAGCAGAGGGACCCTGTGCCTCTTCTGCACTCCAGTTTTATTGGAGTCCCTGGGAAATTTCCATAGACTCCTGCCCAGGTGCACTTTTTGACTTTTGACAGCAGGGTGACATCATACTTTCAAGTCTCGACGGTCATGGCAACTCTATGTCACCTTGGCCCACGCCGAGCCATTCTGATTGGATTCTTATCCAAAGAATTATCCTTTCTTCCAAAATCTGGTCTGGGGAAAGAGTCACAAAGTCTGTCCCCGCATAGTCACTTGGGTTCCTCTTAGGGGTTTTCCTGCCTGCATTTCTCATGCAGATCACAGGTAGTTTTCTGAGGAATGTGACATCTCCTGTCCACTTAGGTCAGGCAGATTTGCAGGTAAATTGCTTTTTCGAAAAGAATGCATGTGCAGGTCAGCATGGTGGGCCCATTTTACGGGATTATTCTCTTAACCGTCTGTTCCCACCATTCTTGCATGTGTCCCCTAAAAGACTAAGAGACACAGGTACAGAAAAAAGCACAGCTTCCGCTGACAGTGTTTTAGGATGGAACATCTGGGTGAGCAGGCAAGTTGCAGTCAGCATTCTAACCTCTGGTTCAAAACGTCCCCGCTTCCCATCCCATTTCCTCTTTGGCAAAGTACTATGGGGTGCACCAACTTCCAGATCTTCACCTGGGTTTCACTGTGTCCCACTGGGCTGTTTAAAGAAGCATGCTGTGGGGCAGAGTGGCACATGCCTAAAATCCCAGTGGTTTGGGAGGTTAATGCAGGAAAGTTGCAAGTTTGAAGCCAGCCTCTGAAACTTAGTGAGGCCCTAAGCCACTTAGCCAGACCCTGTGTAAAAGTAAAGAAGAGCTGGAAGTTTGGCTCAGTGGTTAGGCAGCGGTCAGTCAAATCCCTGGTATCAACCCCCCCACACACATATTTGTATATAAAGCAATACACCATTAGTTGTCCCCAACTCCCTTTGTCTTTTTGTGCCAGGAAAGTCTTCTTGGATTGAGTGCATCTTGGACATAGACACTTTTGACTTTACCTAAATCAACACTGTTTCTTTCTCTCTTGGTCAGGGTGACCCCTCCCCTACCTCCTGTGGGTCCAGGGTGGTTCATGTGCATGGACTCGGGATCTGCCACATCCACAGTCTGAGGCTGTACACGTGACTCTCCATTTTGCTCTCCTTGCCCTCAGGTTGCCTTTCTTACGTCTCAATTCTACATTTAAGGCAAATACTATATTCTCATACCCAGCCATGTTTCGTATTTTATTTAGAGTCAGGCTCTCATTGAGTTGCTTAGCACCTTATTTTTGCCGATGCTAGATTCAAACTAGCAATCCTCCTGTCTTGGCCTCCTGAGCCTCTGGGATTACAGGCATGATCAATTATGCTTGGTCTAACCCTCTGATTTGTCAATTTCTTAATTTGATTGATAGTAGATTGGAGTCACCTTCTGGAGTTATTCTCTCAGGCCCATTACAGTTATGCTCACACCCACCTTCTTTGAACCACAATAAAAGGGATGCTCAGTGGCAAAGTGCCCCTGCCCTCAATTTAATCTCTACCATGGGGGACAATAAAGCACCTGGAATTCAGTTCTCAGCCCTGGGCAGCTATGTGTCCACTTTTCCACACCTGTGGAAATATGACTTTTTACACAATAGCCCCCCTTGGCCTTGGGCAATATTGTTAGGTAGAATAAACTTGGGCCAGTGAGCAGGATGTGAAAGACTTCACAAAGCCCAACTTAAATGTAGAGAATAAAATTGTACTTAATTTCCAAGAGGGGGATAGACATGACAGGCAGTATTGGCCCCAAGTGGCAATTTTTTATGGTTTATATGCAAGGTTAATGGGCCCAGCTGAGCAGGGACTGAATAGGACTATCAGTTGAAACCCAGGATGCTGGGAGTGCTGGGTCAGCTTCTGGGGTTATGTTGCTTCCTAGGGCTTGTGGCGTTTCTCGAAAACCTTGACATGGAAAGAATACACTGGAGGGGGACTTCCTCCTGACAAAGTGAGGTCAGTCTTTGCAATAGAGCGACATGTGCAAGGGGGCAAGTGAGTGTGAGCTCACAGACAAGTTATAAGACCACAGATGCCTGAAGCTTAAATCCTACAGATAATACTAAATCCTAGATACAATTTCCCCTATCCATACATGCCTAAGATTACCCATTCTACAAAATCTCAAAGTCCTTGTCAGCATCTGAAGACAGGGTAAGGACAGGGTTTCCTTGTCTTCCTGGTGTAGCTGCACTGGTCAAAGTTTCTTTCCTGCTTTGCATCATAACCTTTTCTGTTTGGTTTTGGGTGAACACCTGACCAGACCTGTGGGATCACCAGAGTCACATCTCTGCAGAAGACTTCCTAACAGTCGAAGTAGAACATCTACACTAAGCACAAAACACCCATCTTATTTCCACAAAACATTGCTGCCCTAGAGGATTGCTCTCCTTCCTCCCTCACCCTTTCTGCTGGGGATGGAACCCTGAGCATCAGAGCCAAATTCCAATTGCTTCCTTTCACAGATCAGGAGCCTCCTCAAAGCAACAGAGGCCAGGATGTGAGGAGAATTACTAAATAGTTTTCAAATTGTTTTCATTTTTAGATATTATATATGGGTCATATATATGATATCTTTAAATAGTGTTTCAAAAATTTGGAGACCATGTCTTTCTAAGTCGCTTGAGGTCACATCCGCTGGGGGGAAAATATATATAATATATTATATATAATATTCTGATTAGATGTACTTGGTGTGAGAAATATATATATATATATTATATATATTTTTATATATATAAAAATATCTATTATATATATATTTTATATATATAAAATATATTATATAAAATATCTATTTTATATATAGTTTATATTATATAAAACACATTATATAAAATATCTATTATATATATTATATTATATAAAATACATATTTTATATATAATATATATATTTTATAATATATAATATATATTTTATATATACCATATATATATAATATATAATATAATATATATTATATATAAAAATATAATGAAATATCGTTCTTTCTTTTTTAAGGTACTGGGGAATAAGCCCAATGGGGCTTGACCCCGACCTCTGAGCTCCATCCCCACCTTTTCATTTTATTTTAAGAGAGGGTCTCACTGTTTGCAGATGCAGACCTGACCTTGGGCTCCTCCAGCCTCAGCCTCCTGGAGAAGCTGTGCTTTGTTTTTGTGTTGAGGTTAAACCCAGGGCCTGGCCATGCTCAGAAAGCACTCTATGGCTGAAGCCTAGCTCAGCGCCAGGTGTCACCTCTGTCCCAGAGGCTAAACCAAGGCTTCCCACCTGGATTAGTTCCCAGCACAGCCGGGAAGCTCCTCCTGAAAAGGGCTGGGGCCAAGAATCTGTCACTCTACCCAATTTCAGCCAGTGATTGGATGATGATAGCTGTCAGTCACGATGCCGAGGAGGGCCTGGAAGCCATCCATCCGGGTCGTTGGGGGGGAACTGTCCAATCAGTGCGCAGAGGCAGGGGAAGGGCGGTCTTCCGCAATATAGCGGGCTTTTCTTCCTCACTGACTGGGCTACTCCTTCTCCAGGCCCCTTGTTCTCTGCTCCAGGGACCCAGGTGACTCTATGCTGCCAGTGTTCCCGGGGATCTCAGGTGCCCTGAGGTTCCTCCAGAGGACGCCAGGTCACCACAGAAGCCAAAAATGGTGAGTTTGCCGAAGGTAGGCGGTCAGCACCTGCCTTGGGGCCAGTCGCGCGGGTGAGCTGCTGAGTGCTGCGGAGTCCCCGCTGTCGGATGGCCTTGGGCCCTGTCCCCTGGTTCCCTGGGTTTGGAAGGGTGGCTCAGGTCCCAGGTGTCCCCTTTGCGCCCTACCTGTGACCCGCACTCACTTTTCCCAACGTGTAGGAAGCAGGGCCACAAATGCATCTTTCTTCTCCCAGTGGAGCTCCACCCAGTGGAGGTCCTCCAAATTGCAGGCACCACCTTCCCTCCACCTCACAGCTCGGCCAGACATTCGTTCTTCCCACTCATTTCAAATGGACACCGTCTGCTAATTGTCATTATCACTTAGTGAAATAGGAAAGAATCAATCAATCTCCCTTCCCCCCTCCCTCCCCCCTCCCTTCCCCCCCTCCCTTCCACCCTTCCCCATGTGTTGGAATCTGGGCTGGCCTCCAACTTTTGATCCTCCTGCTTCAGCCTCCCGTGTATCTGGGATTACAGGCTTGTGCCAATGTCCCTGGCGAGAAGAACACTTTTGAAAGCATTTGTTTTCTATTTGTGAATATTATCCTTAAGGGGAAAGAATGATCACTTAACACTTCCTTGTGTTTGGTCAAAATAACTGCTTTAAAGGGAATAAGGAGGTTGTTTATAGATCCCAGGGATATAGAATTCTGGGCTACATCAATAGAGTATAACTGCTCCCTTTTCTGATAGTCCATGATGTAGAGTCACACCAGTCCTGTAGTTAGGTAAGCACATAGGGTAATAATGATGTAGGGATAAAGGAGGCAAGGCACTGAAGATAGCTGGAAACAGTTTTATCTGGCTGCAGCCAGTCTCAGAGGGCACTGTTTTTGCTGTATCCAATCCATCCATCCCCTGAACCCCGAGTTCAGGTGGTTTCAGAATTTTATACCCAGAATGTAAGGGGAGGGGCTCAGAAGTTCACATTTTAATACCAAGACCCTCAAATAACTCTAAGACCACACAGTCTCATTCCAGTTAAGCCTTTATTGCTGGCCAGTGGCAGACAGTCTGCTCTCAAAAGAATGAGGTGGTCAGAGTGGTGCCCCTGCCTTCAGTTGGCTCCATATTTAAGCACAAAAACCAGAAAAGGGAAGTTTGGGGTTCAGGCAACCTAAGCAAGCCTGAAAGTTGTGGTCAGGTAGTCTCCAGTTGGCCACATAGATCATTCTGTGTTCTTGGGGAATTTTCATGAACAAAAGAATACAAACTGCCCCAGTCATGAGCTTTTTGAGTGTCATGGCTGAGTTCACAAAGTGGAGTCACCATAGTCAAATTGTCACATCACACATATAAAAGCAGGTTTTTCTTTCTCTGTTCTGGCAAAGTTAACCCTTCAATGACAGCACGTGAGAAGGGGAGAGCTTCTTCTCGCCTTTCTTTCTTCCCTCACCAGCTGTTACCAGGGAGCCCAGTTGGTGACTTCTCTGTGAAGCACAGCTCAAGGCCAAAGGCCTTGTTTGCACATTTCTACAAACTACTATACTGGATACAAGTGTGTAAAAAACTAGTAAGGGGGAGTCCAGCACCTGGAGTGCTGATTTCTTCCAGACTAGCAGCCCAGTAAAATAGGGCAACACAAAAATAGGAAGTTTATCTACACTGAACATTTTTGTGGACACTCTTTTGTTGACAGTCCTAAAATTAGCCATGGTGAAGATTTCTGGAAAAACCCAGTTAAAATTTTCTGTGGAAAAAAGGGGATGCCACTACAATAACGTCTGATTCTTTTACTGTCCTTCATCCTCAGCTCTCTTCAGTATGATTTTCAGAAAGGATCTGGCTATGGTGCCCAGCCTGGCCTGAAAGTTGTGATTCTCCTGCCTCAGCTTCCCAATCTGTTGGGATTAAAGGCATCGACAACCCCAGCTACAGAAAATAGTTCATTTTAACCCAAATATTAATTATCATATTAAGGAACATGGATTCAAGTTACCCTGAATGATGTGTGTGTCCCTCCCTGGAAGAGGTTACATCTCTCTCTTTCTTTCTTTCTTTCTTTCTTTCTTTCTTTCTTTCTTTCTTTCTTTCTTTCTTTCTTTCTTTCTTCTTTATTTTCTTTTCCCTTCCTTCCTTCCTTCCTTCCTTCCATCCTTCCTTCCTTCCTTCCTTCCTTCCTTCCTTCCATCCTTCCTTCCTTCCTTTCTTCTTTTTTTTTCATTTTTAATATACCAGGAATTGAACCCAGGGGAACTTAAACACTGAGCCACATTCCCAGCCCTTTTTATATTGTATTTTCAGACATGATGTCACTAAGTTCCTGATGGTCTCACTAAGTTGCTGAGTCTGGCTTTTAATTTAGCAATCCTCCTATCATAGGCTCTCAAGCTGCTGGGATTACGGTTGTATGCCACGGTGCCTGGCCTCCGTGAACTTTTATAAAAGAAACTGTGTATCACTGCATTAACCAATTGCATTGGTAGGAACATCAGATTGGTGGGGTACAGAAAAAAAATAAAGAAAATTTCTTCTGTATGTCTGTTATTGTATTCTGAGCTTTGGTAGATTTTGGAGACGTCTGGTAAGGTTAGTGATATATTCTGAGAAGTTTTGAGATTGTGATCTGATACAGAAATTAAGATGATTGGCTATTAAAGGGCTTAAGATAGCCCAAGATAATGTTTGCTCTCCATATAGAACCCTGCCTTTCCACCCTCATGGTGGTCTAGTTAGCCAAAGTCAAGTACTCTGAAGGTTCTTTGATGTAGATGCAACTGTATAGAAAAGTTGAGTTCACAGCTGTAAAAATCTTGTGCTTTTTCTTTTATCTTCCTTAGGCGTAGACACAATGTCAGATTTCTTGGGCAGAGGTTCCCTTTGGACACCTCACAGAGTCCCATGTCACTATTCTCTCCTGGAGCTGCCACAAAGTGCCCACAGCTGCCCTGTGCCTTGCAGGGTGAACAGAATTTTGGGCCCTGGGTCAGCTCCTCCCAGAGGATAGCCTGAGGTGTGGGGTGCAGCCTCTCACTGAAGCTGCTGGGGCCCCTGGGCTGAGGAATCTCCTGGAAAAGGCCTCATCTAAACAGCTACTTCCTTGGGACCTTGTTTTTCCCAATCTCTGTTCCCATTCCTTGGAGACAGGTGGACAGTCAGCCTATGGATGCTGGTGCTGAGGGGCCTGGTCAGCAGTGACTCCTGCCCTTTTAGTCTCTCACAGTGTGAAGGTGTGGTGAGCCGGGTTTGTAGACCGTTGCTGCCATTAGAAGATGGCGCCGGTCTCCGTTGTGGATCTTGGTAAACAACTCCTTATTAGGGAGAGTTGGCGTGCTGTCCTTCAATACCCTATGAGAAAACTCCGCGTGGCAGCTTTGGATTGGACTTGAGTAAGCTTTATTAGGCTGTGTGTGGGGGCGTGAGGAGAGAGAGAGCGCTGAAGAGAAGACTAGAGTTAAGGCCTGAATAAACCGCTGAAAGAAGAATCCTGTGTCATGTCTTCCTTGCTGGCGAGGGGGTCGCGACAATTGGTGGCCCGCACGGGGAACCGAATACCTCTCAATCCCAGGATCCAGAACTTTCAGCGGTCAGGGTGGTGCACCGGTAAGTTCCCAGGTAAGTGGGAATCCGCGAAAAATTAGCGGGTCGCTCCTCTGTAAGAAGAGAGAGCGGGGATTTTTTGGACTTTCGCTTTCTTTCTTTGCTTTCACTTTCTGCATTAACACCATGGGCGCCTCTGCTTCTAGCCCTATTCTGTTAGCCCTGGATGGACTGCTACGATCTAAAGGTTTAAAAGTTAAACAGAGTACTTTGCAGATGTTCTTAAAACAAGTAGACCTAGCGTCCCCGTGGTTTGCTTACTTGGGCAGTCTCACGACCCCCAGCTGGGAAAAACTAGGCAAGGATTTAGATTTTGCACATGAACAAGGGACCCTCGAAGGTGGGGTGATTCCCTTATGGAAGTTAGTAAGGGGTTGTTATCTGACAGTAGATGTCAGGATGCCCTAACCAAAGGACAGGAGGTTCTTGAACAATTGCATGAGGAGAGGTCCGAGGGAGCTGAGAGTATTAAGAGTGGGGGGAGTGATAGAGATGATAAACGTTCAAGCCAGCCAAAGACTAGACTTTATCCAGATTTGACTGAATTGAAAACCTTTGAGGAAGACACTAGTTCAGACAATGAGGAAGTATTGGAATTGCTATCACGGCAAGCTAGAGAGAAAAGGGGAAAAGGTGAAACTAAAGGGCGAGGTGATCCCCATAAGGCTGTCTACACAGAACATAAGTACCCAAAGACAGATATAGGATATGAGGAAGAGGGGGAGGATATTTTGGAGATTCCTCCTGACCCTCCACCCTATCCTAACCCAGGACTCAATAGGACGTTTCATGCACAAACATGGAGAAAGGTTCATTTGGACATGGGTCTAGCATTCCCTGTGTTTCAAGATGCCAATCGGGGGCGATATCATGAACCCCTTGACTTTAAAATTGTCAAGACATTGGCTGAATCAGTCCGAACCTATGGTGTGGCTGCTGCATTTACACTTACTCAGGTGGAGGGCCTTTCTCGCTTTTGTATGACTCCGTCTGTGTTTCTCCAGGAAAGTATCTGGATTGGAGAGCATTTATGTTAGAGGGGGCAGTGGAGCAAGCGGCCCAAAACCATGCGGCGGGACGCCCTGCCTGGGATAAGGATATGCTTTTGGGACAGGGCAGATTTGCCAATCAACAAACAGGGTACCCACTGGAAGTATATGAACAAATCAACAACATCTGCATCCGAGCCTGGAAGTCCTTGCCTAACAGAGGGGAAGTATCTGGTAATCTAACTAAGATCATCCAAGGCCCCACAGAGCCTTTTTCTGACTTTGTGGCTCGGATGGTAGATGCAGCGGGGAAAATATTCGGGGACCCTGATAGAGCTATGCCTTTGATCAAACAACTTGTTTTTGAACAATGTACTAAGGAATGCAAAGCAGCTATAACCCCATATAAAAATAAAGGAATAGAGGCATGGATGAAAGTCTGTAGGGAAATAGGTGGGCCCCTTACTAATGCAGGGTTGGCTGCTGCTGTTCTCCAGCTAACCTGAAAACCACCCCCTCATACAGGAAAGTGCTTTAGATGTGGCCAGGAGGGACATTTTAAGCGTGATTGTCCACAAACATGTCAGTTACAGGACAAAAAAGGGTCATCCTCAATTGTTCGACAGCCAGGACTATGTCCTCATTGCAAAAAGGGTAAACATTGGGCTAATGAATGCAGATCAGTCAAGGACATCCATGGACAGCCAATATCAGATAGACAGGTGCCAAAAAATGGCCGGAAGGGCCCTCGACCTCAGGGCCCGCAAATATATGGGGCAATGGAGAATGGGACCATGGAGAGTGAAACATGGCCATCTCTACGATATCCCAAAGATCGCGGAGAACCACTACAGGTGCCGCGGGACTGGACCTCTGTTTCGCCTCCAGACTCGTATTAACACCCAAAATGGGAGTCCAATTGGTGGAAACTGATTTTAAAAGACCTTTGCCACCTGGTACTGTAGGGTTGTTAGTTGGGCGTGCTTCTTCTGCTTTACAAGGCCTTTACATCTTCCCTGGAATTATTAATCTGGATACAATAGGAACAGTAAAAGTTATGGTAGAAGCTCCAAAAGGTATTGTGTCCATCTCCCCAGGAGACCGGATTGCTCAATTGTTAATTCTACCCAGTCTACATACCCGTTTTCCTGCTGGCTCCCATTTGAGATTAAATGATAAGATTGGGACAACGGGGGGGAAATTGTGTCTTTTTGTCCTTAGAAATGGATGACCGTCCCACATTAAAATTAACTATAGAAGGAAAATCAATTTTAGGATTACTGGATACTGGAGCAGATCGTAGCATAATAGCAATGAAGGACTGGTCAAAGGGGTGGCCGGTGCAACTCTCGGATCAATCGCTGAGGGGTTTAGGATATGCTCAAGCTCCACAAGTCAGCTGTGGACATCTATCATGGAAAGATTCTGAAGGACATTCTGGCATTTTTCAACCATATGTACTTGATCTCCCAATCTCCCTATGGGGACGTGATCTTATGAAGGACATGGGGTTTCAACTTAGTAATGAATACTCAACAGTTGCCCAAAAGATGATGCAAGACATGGGATATAGACCAGGTCTTGGATTAGGTAAAAATTTACAGGGACATAGATGTCCCACACAATCAATACCAAAACTTAACAGACATGGGTTGGGTTTTTCTTAGGGGCCGCTGAGGATCAGGTGCCCATTACCTGGAAGTCAGGGGAGCCAGTATGGGTGCCTCAGTGGCCACTCTCCTCTGAGAAACTGGCTGCAGCACATGTTTTAATTCAAGAACAGTTAAAGTTAGGACATATAAGGCCATCCACTTCTCCTTGGAATACACCCATATTTGTTATTAAGAAAAAGACTGGAAAATGGCGGCTGCTGCACGATCTACGGGCTATTAATGCTCAAATGCAACTCATGGGATCTATTCAGAGAGGGTTGCCTTTGCTTTCTACTATCCCTAAAAATTGGCCAGTGATATGTATAGACATTAAAGATTGTTTCTTTTCCATCTCATTGCATCCTCTAGATTCAGAACGTTTTGCTTTCACCTTACCTTCGTGTAATCATGAGGAGCCTGATCAAAGGTTTGAGTGGGTGGTTCTGCCGCAGGGCATGGCAAATAGTCCTACCATGTGTCAAATGTTTGTTGGTGTGACTATTGCTCCACTCAGACAAAAATATCCATCATTAAGGTGTGTACATTATATGGATGATATTTTGTTAGCAGCAAAGACCCAATGTATGTTGGAGGCCACTTATACTGATTTAGTACATTTGATACAGCTAAAAAACTTGTTTATTTCACCTGATAAGGTACAGATGGGGGACTCCATTAATTATCTTGGTGCTACTATCTCTTGTAAAGCTATCACACCCCAAAAGATAACTCTGAGGACTGATAAATTACAGATGCTAAATGATTTCCAAAAACTATTGGGTGATATAAATTGGATTAGAAGCTACCTACATATTCCCAATGTTGAATTAAAACCTTTGTATGAAATTCTTAAAGGTGATTCAGATCTTACTTCCCCTTGACATCTTACTGAGGAAGCCAGGTCAGTGTTGCTTAAAGTGGAAGAGGCTATACAACATGCTAGCCTTTGTAGGTTTCAAGAGGATAAACCTCTCCATCTATGTGTGCTCGCCACTGTGCGACAACCTACTGGAGTTTTATGGCAAGATGGTCCTTTACTGTGGATACATCCACGTATGTCCCCTGGAAAATCCCTTGAGTATTATCCTGATGCAGTTGCTTCCTTAGCTATGTTAGGGATACAACAAAGTGTACAATTTTTTGGTTTTGCTCCAACGTCTGTGATTGTTCCTTATACATGTCAACAAATTCTGGTCTTATGTGCTAACTTGGATAATTGGGCTATATTAAGATGCTCTTTTCTAGGAGAGATAGATAATCACTATCCATCACATCCTCTTATTACATTTGTTAAGGAACATCCTATCATTTTCCCTAAAATCACTTCTTCTACGCCTATTCCAGGAGCTGCAAATATCTTTACAGATGGATCTAAGACTGGTATTGGAGCCTATGTGGTAAATGATCAGCCTCCTATCCAACATCAGTTTGCTCCTGGTAATCCACAATGGGTGGAACTGCAAATTGTCATAAAAGTTTTTGAGCAATGTCCATTTCCTTTTAACTTAATCTCAGATTCTGTTTATGTAGTTCAAGCCTTAAAGGTGTTGGAAGCAGTGGGTCCCATACACACATCAGGAGTAATGTCTTCTCTTTTTCTCCATCTTCAAACATTGATTTGGAATCGTTCCGCCTGTTTTTACCCCTTGCATATTCGAGCCCACACAGGTTTACCGGGTGCTCTTTCTGTGGGTAATGCCCAGGCAGATCTTGCTACTCGTCCTTCTTGGGTGTTCCCTATTTCCTCCTTAGATCAAGCTAGAAACTTTCATAGTAAGTTTCATATTAATGCACGAGCACTTCAGAAACGCTTTACCATCTCCCGTGCTGATGCTCGACAGATTGTGTTAGATTGTCCTAATTGTGTGATTTTACATCATCCTCCTTCTATAGGCGTAAATCCTCGTGGTTTACGGCCTTTAACTATATGGCAAATGAATGTTACTCATGTTCCTGAATTTGGTAAACTTAAATATGTCCATGTATCTGTGGATACTTGTTCTGGCATTATCTATGCTTCCGCTTTGTCTGGGGAAAAAGCTGGAAATGTTATCACACATTGCTTGGAAGCTTGGGCAGCCTGGGGATTACCACAGTCCATTAAGACGGACAATGGTCCAGCATATACTGGGCGACAATTTTCTTCCTTTTGCAGCCAGATGGGGATCCAACTTGTCCATGGTTTACCTTATAATCCACAAGGCCAGGGTATTGTAGAGTGTGCTCATAAGACTCTAAAAGAGATGTTACTAAAACAAAAAGGGGGAATTGGCTTAGGCCACTCCCCGAAAGAGCGCCTCTCCCTGGCTCTATTTACTATCAATTTTTTAAATCTGGACATCCAAGGGTGCTCTGCTGCAGATAGGCATTGTTCGCCCTCTGCCCCGAATTTTGGGTATGTTAAGTGGAAAGATGTCCTTTCCGGACAGTGGTATGGGCCTGATCCCGTGCTGGCATGGGCACGAGGTTCTGTTTGTGTTTTCCCACAGGACCGAGCGGAGCCGGTGTGGATCCCTGAACGACTAACGAGAAAAGTCTCGAAGACAACTGACCAACAATGGGGGACCCTACAAAAGTCCAACGATGAGACCCTTCATTCTGCTGAGTATCCTGGCCCTATCACAGACGATGATGGTCCAGATGTTACCGATGCAGTGGTGGGCGGTAGTTCGGACATGGCCGATGCCGATGCTGGTCCATAAAAATTCTAGTGTCCTCCCCACTCTTTATTCTACTTCATGTGAGATGTCTGCCCCTTGTGTCTCCCCTAGAGGAGATGGGGAACGGGTTTTCAACCTTTCTCGTGTTAATCTCACGGGAGTTTTCTGCTTCAGTTTTTTGAGAACCCGTTGTATTCGCTTACAGCGTAACAATTTGACCAATTGGGAGGACCCCTTACAGAACAGTAGGGTCTCACTGGGAACCTTGGCTGCGGTGCTTAGCCAAGTGAGTAAGGGGGCACAGGAGGGCTCAGGAGAGACTACAAATTCGACCGAAATGAATATCACCACTTTGGCTATAATTTCCCAGGTGTCACTCCCGGTGGCTTTTCCTAACGCTAGTAATGCCACTTATTTTAAGGCCTCTCCTTATTGTACCCTGTATTATTCCTTCCCCCCGACATTCACGCCTTGTCAAGATCATTCTTGGGAGAAGCGCAAAGTTGCTGTGGGTTTCTCTCTTTCCCCTTCTCTTAAAAGGTATTTGTATAATTCTTCCAAGGATAATTCCACTACAGGAACAGGCTGGTCTTGGTTTCAATGGTTGATTTCCAATGAAAAGGGGGCCACAGCCGATGTCTCTGCTCTGGCTCAATTGAGAGGAGTCCAGAGCTGGCTGTTTAATGTGTCTGGCTCTTTACAGGACACTGCTAATGGTAGGAGGCTTAAGATCAGTTCATACAATTCTCAGGTGTCCAATGCTACACTGCCCTCTGCAGCAGTCTGCCTTCATTCTCCGTTTCTATTCCTTTTGACCAATGATACCAATACTACAGGATCAGAAGTGATTGACTGTTCTAATTGTACATGTGTCTTGTCTGAGTGTTGGAATGGATCCTGGAGCACGACAATTGTTATGAAGGTCCCGACTTTCATCCCGATTCCGGTTACTGCGGATCCGGACTCCTTCCCTATTATTGAGGTGCTCAGGAGCCGTAGGGATTTTGGAATCACGGCAGCTATTGTAACAGCGGTTGCAGTGTCTGCTGCTGCAGCGGTCACTGCGGGAGTGGCCATGGCTAATCAAGTGCAGACTGCGGCCATGGTTAATCAGGTCATCCAACAAACTTCCAACATTTTAGAGTCTCAAAGTAAAATCAATCAACATATTTTATCAGGAATTTTGGCCATTAATCAAAGGGTGGATCTCCTCCAAGCTCAGATTGAGGAATTGTCAGACCTAGTACATTTGGGTTGTGTTGATCATCGTGCACATCTATGTATAACATCTCTTAGATTTAATGATTCCAGAAATGCCTCTCAAATTATTGGACAGTACCTGGCCGGAAACTGGTCCATGGAAGCAGAGAAGTTGATCCAGACCCAACTGACACAAATTGCCATGTTGAACAACACTCGTGTGGACCCTGTGACATTGGGCCAATTTACGAATTGGCTGTCTTCTGCTTTTTCTTTCTTTAAGGAATGGGTGGGAGTAGGCATTTTTGGAGCGATGTGTTGTTTTGGGATTGTCCTTTGTCTGTGGCTTTTCTGTCGCCTAAGAGCTAGCCATAGCCAAGAAAAGGCTATGATTGTCCAGGCTTTTTCAGCCCTAGAGAATGGTATCTCTCCACAAGTTTGGCTTGCGCAACTTAAGCAATAATTTCCTGGGTTCTGGCCATTGCACCCCAAGTTATCTTTGACATTGTACTGGGATTGGCATGCCCTCCTCTTCCTGCTTTCCCAGTTATGGAAGACCCATGCACTCTGCAGGCCTTGTTGCCATTGCATGCAGGTGGGCTTCCATGCTGGTGCTGCACTTTATGCTTTGGACCCTTCGTTTTCTCAGGGGCTGAGAGACGGTGTTGCCACTTCCAACCTCATAGTCACTGACCGGCTCCTTGTAAAATCCCCCTTCCTTTTCACCGTCATCATGATGCAGGATGCGAGGCAAGGCACTGCACTTGAGTGATCCAGTCTCCGGACCTCAAGGAAAGCATGTCCTATTGCATATGGGTTTGGCGTCCATGCCCCGTCCCACGAAAAAGGCGTCGGCTGATATGGTATCAGATCTGGGGAAGGCGCCTCCTTAGGACTGAGCCATACATTGCAGCCATGTTTGCACAGTGGGATAGGACCTCTACTTTCGCCTGCATTGTTTTTTAAGAAATAAGGGGGAACTGTGGTGAGCCGTGTTTGTAGACCGTTGCCGCCATTAGAAGATGGCGCCAGTCTCTGTTGTGGATCTTGGTAAACAACTCCTTATTAGGGAGAGTTGGAGCACTGTCCTTCAATACCCTATGAGAAAACTCCGCGTGGCAGCTTTGGATTGGACTTGAGTAAGCTTTATTAGGCTGTGTGTGGGGGCGTGAGGAGAGAGAGAGTGCTGAAGAGAATACTAGAGTTAAGGCCTGAATAAACTGCTGAAAGAAGAATCCTGTGTTGTGTCTTCCTTGCTGGCGAGGGGGTCACGACATGAAGGAGCAAAACCTCTCCCAGAGCATAAGGACCACCCACCCCAGTGCAGAGCTGTGCAAACCTGAAAAGCCTCATAGACTGGAGTCGTGGTCCAGGTCCCTGGGAGGGTGATCCTGGAAGCTTTCCATGAGCAAGACCAGGAGGTAGCATATCCCAGCTGTCAGGGACCTTCCCTGCCCCTTGAGCCTGACACATCTGTGCTCCCTCAACACCAAAGCTTTCTGTGTGTCACTTGAAATGATGTGCTCACTTATCTGAGGCCCAGGTTTATTTATTCAGAGCCAAATGGGATGGACTATTATTAAAGAGGCAAGAGAGAGGTGGATTAAAATCCACCTTTTTTTGTTGTTGTTAAAAATCCCAACTTACAGTCAGATACAGTGGTGCACACCTGTGATCCTTCCTGCTCCAGAGGCTGAGACAGGAGTGTTGCAAATTTGAGGACAGCCTTAGCAACTTAGCGAGGCCTTATGCAACCTGGTGCAACTGTGTCTCAAAATAAAATATAAAAATGACTGGGGATGTGGCTCAGTAGTAAAATATCTCTGAGTTTAATCTCGGGGGCATCAAAAAAAAAAAAAGAAAAAAGAAAAAAAGAAAAAGAAAACACCTAATTACCTAATTTACCTTTTGCTACCCCTGAGTATGTATAGAAAGTTTGTAAGATTCAGATTTGTCTTTTCAGTGGTTTCAAATTGAAATCCAACCCTAGATTCCAAAATACCACGTAAGATACAGAGAAACTCTGTCTTGCATTATTGCTGCAGAATTTGAGTCCAATTCTACAAAAATAGTGGTGGATAAATTTATGAATGTGATTTCATGAAAACTAGTATCTGTCCTTCACAAGGTGATGAATTTGACAAAGGATGACAGTTTTTCACTGTTGTTGTCTGAACTTGGCAGGTTCATGTTAACTGTGTGGTTTTTTGTTATCAGGAATGGAACCCAGAGGTGCTTAACCACCAGCCCCTTTTAGATTATTTGTTTTGAGACAAGAGTCTTGCTATATCACCTAGGGCCTCAGACTCCTGAACCGCTGGGATACAGGTGTGCACCATCACACCCGTCTTCATTGTAAAGGTATTGACAATTTTGGCAATACCTTGAATACCCAACTGTAATCATTTAATCACTGAATATCAGTGAAAGACCAAACGACACCTGTTTTCTGCAAAGGAGAGATCCATGTGTCTAAATAAGGGTGCTGATCCCCTCACTATGTCACCTAATTCCTGTTCCCTCCCAACTGCCTCCTTGTAGGGCCACCCCTTTGGGAGCTAGCCTTTTAGCTTATGAAACTTGGGAGTAACATAAATGCTCTTTCTATTCTCTATGTCCTGTACAACATTTTGGCTGGTCTTAGATACAGTTTACTATTTCC
>NW_026693384.1:0-89150 GCF_021218885.2 Marmota monax | reverse complement strand
TTTCCTTTGAGGTTCAGAGTAACTTTCTTCTTGGTATCCCAGCATTTCTGTCCCAACCAGTGGTGTTCCACAGTTCTTTATGGACCTCAAGTGTTGCTAGAGGAATGATTAAATGATCATGTAGTTATCAAAGCACACAGTGCAGTGTTTTCAGGACAGGAGTCTTAAGAAAATGTTCATTATTAGATTTCTATTTTTACTTATGCATTTAGCCATGGACTCATATGGATTTTCAGTGATCCACAAACCAGTAGATTTCAGAAACTTTTCAGGTTGACAACTCTTTTCAAATGGTTTCATTCGGATTGAGGCACATTTGAATGAGGGTAAACATTAAGATGCTTTTAAAGTGCTTATGAATTTTCCTGGCTAGAATATTGCAGAGGGTTTTGCCAGTGTTCTCACCACTTTGTTTATCTCCTTGGTGTTGAAAACCCTCTCAGATGCAAGGAATGCACCCCAGAGGCAAGCTCCTGCAGCTGGTCACCCACAGACCCCACAGCCACTGATCCAATTATCCGTCCCCCATTAATTGGGTGTCGGGTGCTGTTGGATTGTTAATTATTGGGTAAAACCCAGTGTTTTGTCCCCAAGGAGCCCAAGGTCTAGCTTTTTGGTTATTGGAACCACTGGGTTGTTTATTCCCTTTTCCTTGCCTCTCAAGACAAATCTGAGCTCCATCCAGGGACCTATATTTAGTGGCACTGGTAGCTTAGGGAAATCTCTCATTTTGGTGAAGAAAACCAACAGCAAGAATAATTAATCATTTCCCTCATGGGGGAAGAAGGGTTTCTGGCCCCAGTGGGTCCCTGGTTCTTTCCCTCTTCTCAGCCACATAATCTTCTCCTCATCCTGGGCAAGACAACTGTGTACTACTCATTCCTGGAATCCTGGGCATGTGGCTTGACCTTCTCAGTCTTCCTTCAAGAGAAATGTTCCCATTTCACAAATGCAGCAAAACTGGTCCCCCAAATACCTGGGCTGCTGTCACTGAGAAGCCAAAGTAAAAAACACTGAAAATGAGGGCTGGGGCTGGGGTTCAGCTACAGAGCTCTCGCCTAGCACATGTGAGGCCCTGGGTTCCATCCTCAGCACCACAGAAAAATAAATGGATAGAATAAAGGTATTGGGTCTGACTCCAATAGAAAAAAAATATTTTAAAAAATAAATACTGAAAAGGCAACGTATCTAGCAATTAGGGAAATGCTAATTAAAACTGCACTGAAGATTCTCTTTCACTCCAGTCAGAATAGCAATTATCAAGAATACAGTAGCAATAAATTGGTTAGGATGTGGGGACAGGGAATGCTCACACCTTTTTGGAGAAACTGCACATTAGTGCAACCCCTCTGGAAAGCAGTATGGAGATTCCTCAAGAAACTAGGACTGGAACCACCATCTGACTCAGTTATCCCACTCCTCAGAATATATCCAGAGGATTTAAAATCAGCATACTCCAGGGACACAGGCACATCAATGTTTATGAGAGAACAACTCACACTAGCTAAGCTATGGAGCCAGCATAAATGCCCATAAATAGATGAATAGATAAAGAAATCGTGGTATGTATACATGGTGCAATATTACTCAGCTTTAAAAAAGTATGACTTCATAACATTGGCCAGTAAATGAATGGATCTGGAGATTATCATGCTAAAATAAAATAAGGCAATCCCCCAAAACCAAACCTATATCACAAGGAAGGTGTGGAGGCAAGAAGAGAAGTTCTGTAGAGGAGACAAAGGGGAGCAACAGGAGGGAGGGGAGACAAGAACAGGAAAGACAGTAGCATGAAGTGACCACAATGTTTCCATTTAAATATATGAAAATACCTAAGTGAATATACCCATCATGTCCACCCACAAGAATGGGGTCCTAAGGAGAATAAGGTATATTTTATGTTTGGATAAGTTTACCACAATGGACTCTATCACATGTTTTCTGTGTCATATGTTATCTACATCACAAGGAAGGGGGCTGGCACAAAGAGAAGTTCAGTAGATGAGAGAAAAGGGGAGCAACAGGAAGGGAGGGGGCATAAGAACAGGAAAGAGAGTAGCATGAATCCACCATAATGTTCCTATTTATATATATGAAAATACCTAAGTGAATCCACCCATGATGCCACCCAAATGAATGGGGTCCTAATGAGAATAAGGTATATTTTATGTTTGGATAATTTTACCAAAATGGACTCTAAGGTCACGTATATCTAAGAAGAACCAATAAAACAGAAGAAGATAAAACGTACTGAAAAGGTCCATGGGACCAAATTGATAGCATCATAGCTGGATGAGGAAATGTCTTTAGGTACATTCCAGAATTTTCTAAACCGCTCCCCCATTGGATGCTGTCAAAGGTGTTGGAGCCTGTGGGAAGGTGGAGGTTCAGAGCACTATAGGGAGAAGAAAGGACCCTTTCCCCCTCCCCCACATTCATCTACAGGTGCAGGGGTCCGAGGGGCAGGTAATCTCGAGGCCTCTGAGGTTAACTAAGGCAGAGAGGAGCAGGGTGCATTGGAGTCTATGGAGTTAATTACCAAATAAGGGAAACCAGGAATTGGCTTTCCTGGACTCCCAATCAAATCCAAATTGTTTTTACTTCAGAGACAGATCCTTGAGCCCCTCTTAAGGAGAAGTCTTCTCTGTATTATGTGACTTTTTGCACCACTGAATTGGGGGGACAAGACCAGAGCTCTCTTTTGAAACACATGGGCTTTGTTTGCATCAAGACAAGCAGGTAGGGTCTGTATTTTTTTACTTGATAAGTGCAGAGTATTCAGCTGATACTAAGGATGCACACCTGGGAAGGGGGTCTCTGGTTTTAGGAGGAGGCAGGATCCCATTGCCTGGGATCCAGGGGACTGGCAGGAACTAGGGAGAGCACCCAGGGTGGCCTTGATCTGTGCAAGGCTGTTATCCTGTGGCCACCACAGGTATTTCTCTCAAAAAGAAAGAAACAAAAAGTGGTGCAGGCCTGCCATTGCAGCGGCTGGGGAGGCTGAGGCATGAGGTTGGTGAATTCAAAGGCAGCTTCAGCAAAAGCAAGGTGCTAAGCAACTCAGTGAGACCCGGTCTGAAAATAAAATTCAAACTAGGGCTGGGGAAGGGGCTCAGAGTTCGAGTCCTCTGAATTCAACCCCTAGTGGCCAGAGAGCGAGGGAGCCCAGGTGCAGCTGGGGTTTACCGGGTTTCTGGTCTCTTCTGTGCTGATCTCCTTATTCTGCCTCCAGCCTCAACGTGGGCTGAGATACAGATTCAACTCAGCTGGAGGAAAATCAGCTTTCATGCTGCCAACCTGGTTGGTGCCTCCTCCAGGGCGCCTGCCAGGCCCAGTAGAGAGCCTCCACCACTGGGCAGTTCCCAAGGGAGGAAAGGCCAATTCTGCTTGAAGAATTTTGCACAGAGGAACAGAGGACAAATCAGCACCCGAAGACGCTCTGTGTGGTCTTATTGTAGGAGGAGGCCCAGGTGATGAAACTTTCAAGAAATGACTTCAATTTCCTAACATCAAAACCCAACAGAACTTAGAATTCTGGTCACCCTAACCCTGACCCAATGCGGAGACCTCAAAAGGAAAAGAAAAAAGAAAAAAGTTGCACCCAAACCCTGCCATTCTTGTTTCCTCCTTGCCTGGAGAGGATATCACCCCCCTGTCACTCAAAAAGAAGGCTCGCTGGGCTGAGACTGGGGAGAGCGGAGACTGACTGATTCCCTGTCCAATCAGAAGCCCCCATGCTGAGTGCTGTCCAATCCTGAGCGTAGCCAGCGAGCAGGGGGCGGGAATCCGGGCTCGGAATGGGATTTATATCTCCGTGGTCCGCGGTTCCACTCAGATTCCTGCAGTTGGACTCCAGACTTCCTTCCATGCCCAGAATCCCGGGTGGCCCTGCCATGCAGGGCCTGAAGCTCCCCAGTCCAGGCTTGGCTGCTGGGCACCAGAAAATGGTGAGTGTGCAGTGGCACCTGGTGCCTGGACAGGGAGGCTAGGGAGGGAGGTCGGGTAGGGAGGCCATCAGGTGGGACCAGCTGTGGCGGGAACCTGAGCTGGCAGACTGGACCCCGGGCGCTCTCTGCGACCACAGGCCTGAACCCATTGGGGACAGCGCCCATCAGTCTCCCTGGCCAGTCGGGTAAGGAGCATGACAGTGGCGGAGACCCCTCGCTGCCTCCCCATCCGCTAGGCAGCCTCAGCCCCTGCTGAGTCCTATATATCTGACAGGTGAGGGGGCTGCCCGCGTCTTCCTGGGCTGTAGTGATTGACAGGTTGGACCACTGGAAGACTCCAACCTCTGAGCCTGGTGATGGCGCACACCTGTCATCCCAGCGGCTGGGGGTGGGGGCTGATGCAGGAGGACTGCAAGGTCAAGGCAAGCCTCTGCAGGTTGGCAAGGCACTTGGAGACTCAGCGAGACCCTGCATCGAAATAAAATGCAAAATAGGCTGGGATGGGGCTCAGTGTTCGAGTGCCCCTGAGTTCAATGGCAGGTACCCGCCCCACCCCACCCCCACAAAAAAAAAAAAATCAAATCTTCAAACACCGTTTTCCTGCAGGAGGGGAGCTGCGGTGAACAGGGATCTCGCTTATTCCTGAGCTAGTTTTGTGGAGTTTATTTGTTTATTTTTTGTTTGTTTGTTTGTTTGTTTTTGTTTGTTTTGTTTTGTTTTGGTAGTTAACAGAAGGGTGCTTTACCACTCAGCTCTGTCCCTGGTAGTTTTTAGTTTTTATTCTGAGCGCTGGTCTAGCTAAGTTGCTGAGGGTGGCCTGGTTAGGGTTTGATTGATAATGACTTTTCGGTTGCAATTAAGTGTATGATTTGTACATCCACATGGGTTCGTGGGTGGACTTTGTTGAGATCGTGATTCCTCAATGACAATTGTAACATTACAGCTTCCAAATGCATAGGTTAGGTAATGAGTTCTTTTTTTTTTTTTTCTCTCTCTTATAATTTTTTTGCTGTTATAATTCAAAAGTTTCTTGGTTAAGTTTACATATATTTAACTGTGGATGAATTTTAGGACTTGATGCTTCCATTAAGAGTAAAGCATGCTGGATTGTTTACAAGTGCATCATAGTTATACATATCACATGCATATGGCACCCGTGTAAAACTTACCCATGGTATTTTATACTATTTTTAAGCTGAATGTACCATGACTATTAATGTATTATCCTGGTCATATGAACTGATTTGAGTAAGTGTACTCCGGTGGGGGATTATCAAGTGTCTTTAATGGCAAAACAGTTTCCACAAATAGTTAAGAAGCACTTAAACTCCTTAAGTTTATTATTTGTTTCCTATCTTCATTGATACTATTTAATTTTATCTCTGATAGGGTTTTATTTCACATTTATCAGATTTCTAAAGATGTTGGATTCTTTTTATTTTCATTATTGAACACATGGATATCTCCTGGACAAATTGGCAGCTCAAGTCTCCTCCCTGAATTTCTTCTGTGGTGGATTTAAGAGTGTTGTGACACTGAGAATCACCACTCTATGGGCCCTTTTCCTGCCCAAGGGGGATGGGATCTGCAGAGCTCTCAGTTTTTTTTTTTTTCCCTGAGTTTTGCTTTCTTTTGGGGGGCCCTGGGTGCATAGTGGATTGAACGCAGAGCTCCTTTACCACGGAGCTAGATCCCTCCAACTTTTTATTATTCATCTTGAGACAGAGCCTGAGTTTGGCCTAGAACTTGTGCCTCAGCCTCCCCGAGTGGCTGGGATTACAGGTGTGGCCCTCCTTCCTGGGTCCTCCTGAATGTTCTAAATGTAAGGGAAGCAAAATATAAGATGCGGAACCACATCTCCCAGACGAAACCTGTACATATGTATCAATTAATTCCTCAAATTCAAGTCCCCTGTCCCCATTTCCAGTAAAAATATGTGTAAGCATGTGTGTGTGAATGTTTATTCTCCATTTCTCTCCCAGGCTAGGCCCCTGGTCAGAATGTCTTTGGGCTGAGTGTCCCCACTGTGGACTACATGTCCCAGGGGTCTCATGCCATCTGAGATTTTCCTGGTCCTGTTTTGGCTCTGCCTGACACAAGGATCCCACACCTGGCACATCTGAGGTCTCTTGAGCATCTGGTAAATATCAGCCACCTGTTGACCTATGTGCAGGTGCATTTAAGGGAAGTAGTTTCTCAGGTGATTAGGTGACTGCTCTGAGGCTGGGAGGAGTCTCCTTATCCAGAAGCCACTTCAGATGTTCCCTCGTCCTGGCTCCTGTGGATACTGGAACAGCGATGGGCATGCAGCCATTTATTAACACACTGGTTCAAGTTCCTTTGGAAATGCGTCCAGAGTGGTTGTAACTCTGTTAGTTTTTAATGAACTCCATGCTATTTTTAAAAATGGCTGCAGTAAGCTTAAATTCTAGCCCCATGTGAACGGGTCTTTCTCCATATCCATGTCATTGGAGGACTGGTTCCTTCACCTGTTTGGTAGGAGCTTTTCCCACAGCTGGGCTCAGGCTGCAGAAACTCTCCTATTTGGATGGGGACTGAATTCCTGATGCAGTTGGTTAGGACCCAGGCTGCCTGTGCTCACTGCAGGAAGGTGGTGTGAGCCTATTCTAGAAAGAAAAAGGGAGCTGTGGTTTTCATCCTTTTTCTTCACTCCTGTGTGTGGGGGGGGTCATAATCCATTGCAGCCAATGTGAAGCCCCTCCTTTGTGATCCAGGGAGATTTCCACATGCACAGTTGCCATTGCTCCCAAAGCTTGTTGGTTTAGGATGGAGTCCATGGAATGGGAAAAAATGTTGGGACCCTGAGTGCCTAGACATACTCCTTCCAGACAGAACTGGTCAGGCCTGGAGTTATTACTGAGGTATGGGGGAGAGGGCTCAGGCAGGGCTGCTCGGTGGACTGCATTTGTCCTGTCTACCATGGGGGACTGGCTAGGGAGAAGCTCAAATGTTAGCAACCCCAGTTTGCAGATCATGCTGGCACATCCCTTCTAGGGATAAACTGGGATCCTTGATCTCACTCCCCTTCTGCCCTGCTCCCGTGGATAAAGCTCATGACCCACCACAGCCATAGAAAACCACCCCTTTTCTCTACTCCTGATAATTGTGTATATCCAGTTCATTCTTCTATGAGCACCAGACAAATTGTGTTTCCAGCTACAAGTCATTTAGTGTCCAATGTGCTCCATTTGTGACCCCAATCAGTCTTCATCTGCTCTGGGTGACACTGGATGGGGGTATTCTGTCCCAATTATGTAGCACATCGCTCAAGGCAGGACTAATGCCCAAGTGTACCCCAACTTTGCCTGCCCTTCGGATGGTAGATATTTTCTCAGTGGTCCAATGCGTAGGTCTCTCAATTCATATATAACTTTATTTAAGAGGGACTCAAAACATAAATAGGTATTTATTTGGTGTATCCATGTGTGAAGAGAATCCAGGAAACTCCTATTCTGGTATAATATTGAAACATAATCCTACTCAATATGTACTTCTTCAGGGTGCTGGAGTATAGTCCAGTACCACACACGTCCTGCACCCAAGCCCTACCAGTGCTCTGTGCCTCCAGTTTCCACACCTCCCTTCACGTTGGGTTGTCTTGTTCATTCACATAAAATCCTCTTCTGGAGATGGCTGCATTCATCTAGGCCTTTTCAATGCACTTCATAATAAAATTGACATTTACATACATGTGGAGTCATCTATGAAATTTCTGCATTGTGATTTTTTGGTCCTCAAATTACTGCAATATGATAATTTTATAACATGCATTAGTGCCTGGTAATGATAGCTCCTGCTTTTGCTCTTAGAGTTAAGAATTCCTGGCTAATTTCATATGGATTCAACCTTCCAGGAGAATTTTCAAACTGTTGGCTTTGGTCCCTTCTTCAATTTAAAGGAAATCATGGTGAAATTTTGATGGGGTGTTGTCATAGATGAACCTGAGGAATCCGTCCTCTTTATAATGAGGAGTCCTATCATCTATTCCCAGGGTGTGTAGTTCAGTCTGTTATGTGCTGATCTGTGTTTGCATTTTTTCAAATTCTGCAGATGTACTTTTTAAGTATGATTATTTTTGAAATGTGACATTTATGTGACAGCTATATAAAACTGACATGGTTGTTCATAGTATTTTTCAAACTATGCAATGTGGCAAACAAAATGTGGCTGACTTCCATAAATGGTTATTTTCCATAGTTTATTATTTGTCTATTCCCAAATGCACATCCTCTGTCACCATGCCCCAGGTCTTGGCTCTGGGGGAGCATGGTGCTATAGGGTCCACATATGTTTTTTGGGGGTCATGTGCTATAGGGTCCACATCTGTTTTGGGGGGTCATGGATATCCCTAGAAAAACAGCTTTCACAAATGAATAGTGAGGGGGCTCAGACGACATCTTCCCTTCATGATAACCCCACATGTTCTTCAACACTGTCTACGTTTGTGTAAAATGTGACTTTATTGTACAGTGTGCTTTTTTTTTTTAAGTTTTGGTATATGTATACAAGGTAGTTGTAATTTTGTGGGTTAGTCTCTGTGTCCTATATTCTGTACCATTGGTCTACCAGCCTGTGTTGGTGCAAATACAATGTTGTTTTTGTTACTATTGCTCTGAAGAATAGTTTAAAGTCTGGTATAGTAATACCTCCTGCTTCACTTTTCCTGCTTAGAATTGCTTTAGCCATTCTGGGTCTCCTAATTTTACAGATGAATTTCATGATTGCTTTTCTATTTCCATGAGGAATGCCATTGGGATTTTGATCAGAATTGCATTAAATCTGTATAGTGATTTTGGTAGTATGGTCATTTTGATAATATTAGTTCTGCCTATTCAAAAGAATGCTAGATTTTTCCAACTTATAAGGTCTTTGATTTCTCTTTAGTGTTCTGTAGTTTTCATTGTATAGATCCTTCACCTCTTTTGTTGATTCCCAAGTATCTTTTTTTGAGGCTATTGTATATGGGGTAGTTTTCCTCATTTCCCTCTCAGAGGATTTGTCATTGATATGCAGAAATGGCTTTGATTTATGGGTGTTGATTTTATATACTGCTACTTTGCTGAATTCTAGTACTAGAAGTTTTCTAGTGGAGTTTTTTTTTTTTTTTGGGGGGGTGGGCTTCTAGGTACAGAATCATATCATCAGCAAATAGTGCTAGTTTAAGTTCTTCTAGTATCAGGGTATCCCAAAAAGCAAGGGCACATTTACAATCTTATAGCTCCCTGTAGGGAGGGGAAATTCCTGGGACAGGTTACTATGGCAACAGTTTGGAGCAGGGGCAGGTTCTTGATAATATCCCTCAGGAGACAGTCTCCAACTTAGATTTACTCAAAATTGGCTTCCTAGATTCAACCTGACTTGATTCACCTATCTACACTGACTGCCTGTCTAATTTAGTAGACCTACTCTTTGAGTGACAGTAAATTGTGTCCTGATCAGAATCAAATAAGGACACAAAGACAGGTTTTTGTCTGCTATGTTTTTGTTGATTAAGCACTGGGGATCTACCACACTCAGGGGTGCATGCCTGTAATTCCAGCAACTGTAAAGGCTGAGGCAGGAGGACAGTGAGTTCAAAGCCAGCCTCATGAATCGCAAGGCACTAAGAATCTCACTGAGATGATATGTTTAAATAAAATAGAAAAAGGGCTATGAATGTGGTCTCAGTGTTCATGTGCCCCTGAGTTCAATTGTCAGTAGAAAAAAAAAAAAAAAAACACTGGAGATCAGACCCATGGGTATTGTTCACTACAGAGCCCAATGACCACAGACTAATGGATTGATGGATTGATAGAAACATAGATAGAGTCCTGGGGAAGGGTCTCAAATTCTCCTGTGATGGCTTTTCAAGTAATTGATATTACAATATTACTGGAAATCTCCACAGCCTTGGAAACTTTTATTATTATTATTATTATTATTATTATTATTATTATTATCATTATTATTATTATTTGCTGTGAATTGCATTAAGGGACTCAGGATAAAATTATTTCATAGCAGAGTTTCCTCCCAATATTTAGATCTAGCCCAGACAGAAGTGCATTTATATAAAAATTAAATATCAGAATTACTTCAAAATTTTATTTAATATTTCTGTTCTCTGGCCTTATGAGAAAAGAGCTTGAGACTTCAACTCATAAGTAATTCCCTGAGGCTGCATTGTCCCTACTCCCCTACAAAAAAATGGGGCAAAAATAAAATTTTAAAGTTTCTAGTTTAATAAAATAAACAAGAGGTGAATGGTGCCAGGTCTCTAGATTTCTCAGTATTCCAGAACCTAGAGTATAAGGAATTAAAAAATAAATTATTTGCAGTTTTGTCTTGAGCATAAAAATAGAATTATGATGTCAGTTTTTTCTTTGGTATGGGGTACTATGAAAATATTAGCACAAATCACAGGCATTTATGTCTGTATATATTTTTTCTATAATTCAATACAGCCCATCAACAGAGTCAACTTCAAATTTAAATGAAGAAACTTTTAATTATTATTGTCAGGGTCCAGCCATAGCAGGAATCCAGGGGGTCCTGAAGTATGAGTGGCATTGGGTACTGAAGGATAAGTGGCCTCAGCAAAAGAAGAGGAGATAGGATGACAGGTTGTAAGATACAAGCAATATTCAGAAGGATCTGATGCCCATAGAGGGGACTTTATTTTTATACCTTTTTTACAGGTATTTATTCATGTATTTAAAATAGCATCAAAACTCAAAACTTCTTTCCTTTACATAATTTTCAAGAGTTGCAATATTTTCTCACACACATTAACTTGATAAGATATTGAACACATTGTTTAAAATATGTTCCTGTAACCTTTGTCAATCATGATTAAGCTTTTACATTTTCACTTCAATCACTAAGTACTAGATTAGGCAACTTGACTACCTGTATCTTGACCTATTATTAACTTTTAACTTTAAAGCATACCTATGATTATTGGTAAACTTTTTGCTTCTAAACTAAAGTCCTAACAATGCATACATAAAACAGTGAAAGCCTATTACTTAAAAGCCTACTACTCTCAACTGACTCTAAAATATATCTATATAAAATTTTACATTATTCTGTTTTTCCAAAGTAATTTTCTTTTTTCATATGACCTATTTAACTGCTTTTTAAAAGAGTTTCTTTGATCCTTCCTCAAATTATGAATTCTTATGTCTTTATAATCTTTAATTAAAGGGCAGGCTCTGCACTTCAACTCATTTGCTATTAGTATTAATTATGTGTTTCCTATTTTCATCATGAATTCCTATGTATGGCAAAGAAGGCTCTGTTAGTGAAGGGAATGTATGTTGAACATGTTGTGGCTTTAGAATGAGGGGCTAAGTGTAAATAGTTGAGAAAATCTTAGGAAACTTGATTTACAATCTTTTCCCTGTGAATTTCTTAAGAAATAACACTATTGTTTGTATTGTCAGAGATACTAAAATACATCTCAGGACATATCTTATTTGTATCCTTAGTCTCATTCTGGGAATTTTCCTGCAATCTCAGGCAACATGTACTTTTATTATTGATTGTTGTATGCCCTATCATCTATCTCATGAGTATCATAAACAAAACACTTAACATTCCCCATGGTTCTGGTTTCCAGGTGGTGCAGCCCAGCCACAGCATCACCCACACTGTGACCCTGTCAGACAGCAGGTGCTGGAACACCTTCACCACACTATCTATAAGATATACCAGCTATTTTCCATATAGAAACTAGCTGGTATCTTGTGATTGAATCGTGACATCCAGTCAATAGTGAGTGGATTAGTCATCTGTCATTGGATAACAAGTCATTCTAAAATGTATTCACTCACTGGACCCTGAGCCAAATCCCTAGTCCTATTTTGTATTTTATTTAGAAAAAGAGTCTCACTGAGTTGCTTAGCACCTCATCTTTTCTGAAGCTAAAATTGAACTCATGATCCTCCTGCTTCAACCTTCCAAAATACTGGGATTACAGAAGTGTACCATTGCACTCGGATCTGTTCACATATTTAATGCCAGCATTCCCTCGTTGCCTTGTCAACTGTTTTTCTACATGTAATTTGCAATATGCTTGGCACTGTGCTTACCAGTTTATATGCAGCATCTCTGCTCATCTTCACAACAATGCTATGCTGGAGAATATTATAGACAGGTAGAGTGTCACTGATTTTAAATAACTTGTCCAAGGTCACTGAGCTACTTCCCATTACTAATAGCACAGAGTATATCTTGAACCTTTTATCAAGAGGTCCCAAAATGGGACCATACCTCACAAGTACCTCCCAGTATGGTTATTTTTCCCTAATTCACCTTAATCTGACCATCTGCCTTTGCATGGAGAAGAAACAACATAGTGGCAGAGCTGGGTGTGTGCAACAATTTATCTTCCAAGTTTTGGCTCTCAGCTAGCCTTTATTTCCATATCTTGCAATTTCAGGCAAGATCAAGATCTCTTTACTAAAATGACATCTATGGAATGGCCTTACCAGCAGTGCTATTATTGATTCTGACCATGTTTAAAGTGACTTTAAATACTCAAAATAATTCTGTTCTTAAGTTTAGCAGTGTTTATCACATAAGCAAATAATTTGTGTCAAGTTATAACAAATAAGATATATAAATGAGTAATTATCCTTCATTCCTCCAAACATGACTTTGTATTTCTTTAAAGAAAACATAGAATAAAGATTTATTTGTGGATCTGAGTATCAAACCCAAGGCCTCACACATGTGAAAAACCACAATGCTGTTTGTTTTTTAATGATGCTGTAGGAGTAACAGTGTAGTGACAGCCCTGCTTTCCACTGTCCTCTGACAAAATTCCTATTTAACTGCTACACACAGTGATGTTTAATAGATAACATCCAAAAGAGAAGTTTACAGACACTACATAACTTCTACCCTTTTAGAATTGCTATACACTATTTTGTTCTCTTTGAAATGCAGAAAGAAATTTAAATTAAGACTTCACTAACATAAGAGCAAGAACCAGTTAAACAGCATCTACTCTTCTTTGTCAGTTAAGAAGATTGTTCCACCAGGCCGGTGGCATGCCTGTAATCCCAGTGGCTTGTAAACCTGAAGCAGGAGGATTGCAAGTTCAAACCCAGCCTCAGCAATTTATTGAGGCTCTAAGCAACTTAACAAAACTCTGTCTCAAGAAAAGAAGGAAAAAGGGTTGGGGACGTGGCTCAATGCTTGAGCACCCTGGGCTCAATTCCTGGTGTAAAAAAAAAAAGTCAGAAAATAGAAAAACAGAATAAGCTGCACTGTATAAAATGAATTTTAATTACTTTTTCTAGAGACTGATAAGGGTACCTCTGAAAATCCATGTTCTTTAATTTCAGCTCTATAACAGATTTTAAAAGTGATAAAATGTGAGGTTCTAGTATAGTTTTTCTATACTTATTCCTTTAATTTCTTTCATCTAATTGCTGCAGCCAGTGTTTCCAGAACTACATTGAATAGAAGTGGTGAAAGAGGGCATCCCTGTCTTGCTCCAGTTTTTAGAGGGAATGCCTTCAGTTATTATCTGTTTAGAATGATACTGGCCTGAGGCTTAGCGTAGATAGCCTTTACAATGTTGAGGTAAGTTCCTGTTATCCTTAGGTTTTCTACAGTTTTGAACATGAAGGGGTGCTGTATTTTGTCAAATGCTTTTCTGCATCTATTGAGATGATCATATGATTCTTATCTTTAAATCTACTGATGTGCTGAATTACATTTATGGATTTTCTTATGTTGAACCAACCTTACATCCCTGGGATGAATCCCAGTTGATCATGATGCGTGATCTTTTTGATATGTTTTTGTATTTGATTTGCCAGAATTTTATTCAGAACTTTTACATCTGTTTTTTAGAGATATTGTTCTGAAGTTTTCTTTATTTGATGTGTCTTTGTCCGATTTTAGAATCAAGGTGATATTGACCTCATAGAATGAGTTTGGAAGTGTTCCCCCTTTTTCTATTTCATGGAATAATTTGAGGAATATTGGTGTTAATTATTCTTTGATGGTTTTGTATCCATTGAGTCCTGGGCTTTTTATTTTTTGGTTGGTAGGCTTTTGATGGTGTCTTCTATTTCATTGCTTGAAAGTGATCTGTTTTTGGGCAGAGGATGTGACTCAAGCGGTAGCACCCTCACCTGGCATGTGCAGGGTTCTGGGTTTGATCCTCAGCAACATATAAAAATAAAATAAAGATGTTGTGTCCACCAAAAACTAAGAAAAAATATATTTAAAAAATTCTATCTCTCTTTTAAATGGATCATTTTCTTTGTTTTTTAACTAGTTTATCATCCTCACTCAGTTTGGGTAAATTATGATTGTAGACATTTGTTGATGTCTTCAATATTTTCTGTTTTATTGGAGTACAAATTTTCAAAATGATTTCTAATTATCTTCTGTATTTCTCTAGTGTTCATGGTGATATATCCTTTTTCATCATGGATTTTAATAATTGGAGTTTTCCTCTTCTCTAGACTAACATGGATAAGGGTTTATCAAAGGTATTTATTTTTTCCAAAGAGCCAACTTTTCATTTTGAAAATTTAAAAAAATAATAATAATTAAAAATATGGCAGCGTAATGTATTACAATTCTTACTACACATGTACAGTACAATTTTTCTTCGCTGTATATAAAGTAGGTTGAAACCAATTCATGTATTTATACATGTACTTGGGATAATGATGTTCATCATATTTCACCATCCTTGCTAATCCCATGCCCCCTCCTTTCCCACCTGTGTGCCCTCCCTACCCCCTATAGACAGCCTCCTTACATCAGAGAAAACATTCAGCATTCTTTTTTTGGGGGGTTGGATAACTTCACTTAGCATTATCTTCTCCAATGCCATCCATTTACCTGCAAATGCCATTTTCTCTTAATGCTGAATAATATTCCATTGTGTATAAATGCCAAATTTTTTATCCATTCATCTATTGAAGGGCATCTAGGTTGGCTCCATAGTTTAGCTGTTGTGAATTGTGCTGCTAAAACATTGATGTGGCTGTGTCCCTGTAGTATGCTGTTTTTAAGTCCTTTGTATATAATCGAGGAGTGGGATAGGTGAGTAAAAGGGTTGTTCCATTCCCAGTCATTTTGTCAATGTTTAATTGCTTCTTTTGTTTCAATTTCATTGATTTCAGCTCTGATTTTAATTATTTTCTTTCCTTTACTGCTTTTTGTGTTGATTCATTTTTTTCCCTAGGGCTTTGAGATGTAATTTTAGGTCATTTATTTGACTTTTGCTTTTTTTTTTTTTTTTTAAAGAATGAACTCTCTACAATGAACTTTCTTCTTAGTAATGCCTTCATAGTGTCCCAGAGATTTTGATAAGTTGTGTCTATGTTCTTATTCACCTCTAAGAATTTTTAAATCTCTTCTTTGATATTTTCTGCAACCCATTGTTCATTCACTACAATATTATTTAGTCTCCAGGTATAGGAGTAGCTTCTATTTTCATCATTGATTTCTAATTTCATTCCATTATGATCTGAAAGAATGCAGGGTAGTCTCTTTACTTTTCTGTATTTGCTTAGAGTTGCTTTTTGGCATAATATATGGTCTATTTTATAGAAGGATCCATTTGCTGCTGAGAAGAAAGTGTACTCAGCTGTTGAAGGATGAAATAGTCTATGTATGTCAGTTAAATCTGAGTTATTGATTGTATTATTGAGTTCTATAGTTTGTTTGGCTTTTTTTTAAAAGATGTATCCAGTGGTAAAAGAGATGTGTTAGAGACACCCACAATTATTGTGTTGTGGTCTACTTGCCCATTAACTTGAGAAGAGTTGTTTGAACATAGATGCTCCATTGTTTGTGGCATACATATTTATAATTGTTATGTCTTGTTGGTGTATGGTTCCCTTAAGCAGTATGAAAAGTCCTCCTTTATTCCTTTAGATTAGCTTTTACTTGAAGTCCACATTATTTGATATAAGGAAGGAAACACTTGCTTGCTTCCATGTGAATTGTATGTTTTTTAATATTTATATTTTGTAGATGGACACAATACTTTTATTTATTTATTTTTATGTCATGCTGAGGATTGACCCCAGGGCCTCATAGGTGCGAGGCAAGCACACTACCACTGAGCCCCAGCCTGAATGATTTTTTCCCACCTGTCACCTTCACTCTGTATGTCTTTTCCTATGAGATGAGTCTCTTCAAGGCATCCTATTGTTGGGTCTTTTTTTAATCCAATCTGCCAGTCTTTTCATTGCTAACTTTTGGAAATTAACACTCAGGGTTGTTATGGAGACATGATTTGTATTCCCAGTTATTTTTATTTATTTTTGTTATTTAACTTGACTTGGTTTCTCTTTGATAGGTTTTTTTTTTTCCTTTAGAGTGATACCTCCCTTTTCTGACTTTCATTGTTTTTTTTTTTTTTTTTTTCATTTCCTCCTCATGGAATATTTTGCCAAAAATGTGCTGTACTGCAGGCTTTCTAGCTGTAAATTCTTTTAACTTGTGTATACCATGGAAGGTTTTTATTTTTTCATAAAAATAACATGTAAATCAAATCAAAATGATAATCAAAATATAATTTTGCTGGGTATGATTCTTGATTGGCATCTGTTTTTTTTCAGGGCTTGGTGTATGTTGTTGCAGGATCTTGTAGGTTTCAGTGTCTCAGTTGAGAAATCAGAGATCCTGATTTGTTTCTCCCATATGTAATCTGATTTTTTTCTCTTGTGGCTTTTAAAATACTCTGCTTCTCCTGTATGCTAGGTGTTTTCATTATGATGTGCATTGGTGTGGATCTGCTGTGATTTTGTTCATTTGGTGTCCTGTACATTTCTTGTATTTGATTTTCCAATTCATTCTTCAGGTTTGGATTTTTTCTGGTATTGATTCATTAAATATATTGTCCATTTCTGTAGTGTGGACCCCTGTGCCTTCTTCTGTCCCAATAGTTGTTAAATTTTGGCTTTTCATGCTATCCCATAATTTTTGAATCTTCTGATCATGGTTTCTTACCATCTTCACTGGGGACAACTTTTTTTTTTTCAAGATTATATATTTTGCCTTAATTGTCTGAGGTTCTGTCTTCCAAGTGATCTATTCTGTAGGAGATGCTTCCTATTGAGTTCTTAATTTAGTTTACTGTTTCCTTCATTTCAAGGATCTCTTTTTTTTCCCAGAATCTCTATCTCCTTATTGAAGGAATCTTTTGCTGTATTTGCTTATGTAGCTGTTTATCAAAATGATCCTTTGCTTCCTGTATTTGCTGTCTTATGTCATCCTTTAAATCACAGAAAATTATGTACCTCCTCCACTCCTTCTCTGTCATTTCTCCTGCTGTTCTGACCATGGATTCTAATAATGTAGCATCTGTGTTTGAGGCATTTTCTTGCTTGGTTTTTCATGTTGTTCATGCATCTTCCTTTTCAGTTCTGTGTTATCAATGTGTAATAATTTTACCCTGTAGGCTTATACTCTCCCCAACGGGTTCCAATACTTTTCTTCTTTAAAAAAATATTTATTTTTAAAATACACGACAAAAGTGGAATGCATTACAATCCTTAATACACACATAGAGCACAATTTTTGTATCTCTGTATAGAAAGTATGTTCACGCTAAATAATGCCATTATACATGTACTCATTTCTTTTTGCATTACAACTCTTAATACACATGTATAACCCAATTTTCATATCTGTTTTTATATAAGGTATGTTGGCACCAAATTCAAATCTTCTTACATGTATTTTTTAATAATGATGTTGATCATATTCCACCATCCTTGCTAATCCCATTCCCCCTCCATTTTCCTCCCACCCCTATTCCCTATCTAGAATCAATCTAATCCTCCCATGTTCTCCCTTCCTACCCCACTGTGAATCACCCCCCCATGTATCAGAGAAAATATTTGGCATTTGTTTTTGGGGGGTTGCCGAACTTAACATAATATTCTCCAACTCCATCCATTTACTGGCAAATGCCATGTTTTTATTCTCTTTTAGTGATGAGTAATATATTATTGTGTGTATATACCACATAGTTTTTATCCATTCATCCAGTGAAGGGCATCTGGGTTGGCTCCACAGTTTAGCTACTGTGAATTGTGCTGCTATAAACATTGATGTGGCTGTGTCCCTATAGTATGCTGTTTTTAAGTCCTTTGGGTATAGACTGAGGAGTGTGATATCTGGGTCAAATGGTGGTTCCATTCCCAGATTTCCAAAGAATCTCCATACTGCTTTCCATATTGGCTGCACCAATTTGCATTCCCATCAGGAGAGTATGAGTTTGCCTTTACCCCCACATCCTCGCCAACACTTATTGTTTCTCTTCATGATAGCTGCCATTCTGACTGGAGTGATATAATATATTAAAGTACTTCTTATTTGTGTTTCTCTGATTGCTAGAGATGATGAGGATTTTTTCCATATATTGATTGATTGTATATCTTCTGAGAAGTGTCTGTTCAGGTCCTTGGCCCATTTGTTGATTGTGTTTTTTGTTTTTTTTTTTTTTTTCGTCTACTGGGGTCTTTTAAGTCCTTTGTCCTGGACCACAGCTGCTTCATTTGCTTCCTCACATTGTGAAGCTTCTATCTTCTTGGACTGAGCTGTTACCAGTTTCCCAGTGTTGCCATCCTGCGGACAAATATTTGGTGACTATTCCTCCCATGATTATGTGAGAACATATAATAAGCTCCCTTCTATATACACATCCATTTTTATGTATTTTATTCTCATTTTCTGAATAACCCTGAAAAATACAGGCATATTCACAACAAAATGTCTGGGTCATATGACATCTCTAGTTTTAATTTTTTGAAAAAAAAACTTATACTTTTTAAAGTATCTATTCAAATTTATATCCCTGGCAAGCATGTCCAAGTGTTTCTTTTCTGCATATCCTCTGCAGTATTTGCTACCTACCAACATTTTGAGAATAACCTACAAGCATGTGGTTATATCTCATTGTGATGTAACCTAAAATCATAAAAATTCTAGAAGAAAATGAGAAAAATTCTTTGCCATTCATGTTGGCAATGGTTTTAGATAGAACATGCTGAGAATGTGCAAGGAAAACAAAGAAATATGTGAGACTATATAAAGCTAAAAATGCTTCTATGCAGCAAAGGAATCAATTGATGAAATGTAAAAGTAGACTGGGGGTTAAAGAAAATTGTTTCTAGCCACATATCTGATAAATGCTCAACATCCAAAATATGTGAAACTTACACAACTCACCAAAAATAAAAATCCTTTGAAACCTAATTTAATTATGGTAAAATACTTAGATTCTGCCCTAAAAATTAAATAAATGTGTTATGACATACAAAAGCTACTCAAGATTATTAATTAGGCTAACTAAAATTATAATTTGCTTTAGCTTTTTCCTTCATTTGTCTCACAAAAATTATTTGTGCACACTCTCCATCCTGCACAGGGCATCCTGAGACATTGGTCATTCACAAAATGCCAGGTTCTCATTTCCCCACATTATGCTTCCTTGTTATTCCATCTTAATTGCCAAGAAAATTTCAAGCCTGGAAAACAACAACATTTGGCTAAATTGCAAGATAAACATCAACTTTGAAAATTACTTCAGGAATCAATAGAATACATTAGCAGATCCAGATGTGAAGAAATATAAAGTAGACCTACAAAATAACATTTAACTTAATTGCAAATATTTTTATGAGAAGCTGAAAAGCTGATCATGGGAGCACATGCCCCTAGTCCCAGCTACCTGTAAGGCTATAGCAGGAAGGGGATTTGGGCTAAGGAATGTGAGGCCAACCTGGCAAAAACCAAGCTCCAAAATTCAACCCACCAAAAAAAAACAAGTAGAATTCATATCTTAAAATGGTGCTTTCACGGGTGATTTCTACCAAACACTTAATAAGAGATCAATAACAATAGTTCATGTTCACTTCTAAAAATAGAAGAAGAAAATTGACTAATTCTTTCTGTAAGGCCAGAATTACCAGATAACACAGCATAAGGATGGAAATTGCACACCATCTTTCTATAGACATTGACCCAGATATTCAAACCCCTAACAAACTGAGAATAACAACAAAAAGAAAGTTGGACTTCATGACCAAGAGGGACAACATAATAAGTTTCCAAAAATCATTTTAATAGAGAAAAGCTTTTGGCAATTCATTTATATCAAAGTACTGTAAAACCTATGGCCAAATACAACAAGAGAAAAGTTCTTTTTCTTTTTTTTTCCTTTTTTTAATTGGTTGTTCAAAACATTACAAAGCTCTTGATATATCATATTTCATACATTAGATTCAAGTGGGTTATGAACTCCCATTTTACGCCAAATACAGATTGCAGAATCACATGGGTTACACATCTACATTTTTACATAATGCCATATTAGTAACTGTTGTTTTCTGCTACCTTTCCTATCCTCTACTATCCCCCCTCCCCTCCCATCTTCTCTCTCTACCCCATCTACTGTAATTCATTTCTCTCCTTGTTTTTTTTTTTTTTCCCATTCCCCCTCACAACCTCTTATGTATTTTTTTCAATCCACTAAAGGGCAGCTATGAACTGTTTTCATATTTAATGGTGTGGACTGAAGTGTTTCATACTTTAGTTTTTGAAAAAGAAAAAAAAAGTATGGTTTTCTGGCTTCTAAATATTGTTTGAGAATACTAAACAGGATTTTATACATCAAAAGTCAAATAGCATATGCAGATGATACTATTATTTCTATAATGTTTCTAAGCAATTTCCATGAACTAATGAAACCTAAGAATTAGTTCAATAATGTCATGGGTTAAATGGTCAACATTAAAGTATTTAAATTATATACAGGAACAATGACCAGTGTTAAAATTGAGGCACAAATCCATTCACAAATATAGGAAAAATAATTTAAATGAAAGTATTAACAAAATAACTGATCGTTGAAAAGTAAAAAGTAAAGGTGAAAGGAAAATGTAAAAAAATATGGAAACAAAATAGGAAAACAGCTAATATTCAATGATCAAAATTATTATTTTTTTTAAACCACAGTATTCCACAATGGGTCTGCAGACTCAACATAATTAAGCAAAATCCTAAAATCATTTTAAAAAAATTAACCAGCTGACTCTAGAAATCATAAAAAATGCAAAAGAAATTAAATAACTCAATATTGAAGTAAAAAAAAAATTGTGTAATTTTTTTTGGCTGGGGATGTGGCTCAAGCAGTAGTGCACTCGCCTGGCATGTGTGCCGCCCAGGTTCAATCCTCAGCACCACATACAAACAAAGATGTTGTGTCCGCCTAAAAAAAATAAATAAATAAATATTAAAAAATTCTCTCTCTCTCAAAAATAAAAATAAAAAAATTGTGTGATTTTTTTAAATTTAAAATGTGCATTGGAAGAAAAAATATGTTGTGCAGGATGTTGAATTTGGATAAATATTTCTTAATTAGCTGACGAGCACTATTCCCCATGCATGAATTGAGGGTCTGTGTTAATGTAGGCAAGAATTAGGATGGAATTGATATTTGTCATCACAGGTACTACCTGCTGAGCTTAAGAATTTCTATTGCTTTCATCATAACTTTTTTCTGCCTCCCAGAATTTCTGCACCTTACCTACCATGGATGTTGTCTCTCTTGTATTTCACCCAAATATATCCCAGTGGGTATCAGGTATTGAAATTCACATATATTCCTGCTCTTCCTGCAGCTGTGCACCAGAACAACTATGCAATTCAATGTCTTGGTGAGTGGTTCAAAGGATTCGTCCTTGATCCTCACACAGGCTGACGTGTGTTTTATTTTATTTTTTGATTTAAAACAATGACAGTGGAATGCATTACAATCTTATTACATGTATACAGCCCAATTTTTCATATCTGTGGTTGTATATAAGGTATATTGGCACCAATTTGTGTCTTCATACATGTACTTTGGATAATGATGTCATCACATTCCACTATCACTGCTAATCCCCTACTGCCTCCCCTCCACTCCCACCCCTCTGCCCTATGTAGAATTCATCTATTCCTCACATTCTCCCCCTACCTACCCAACTATAGTCATCTTCCTTATATAAGAGAAACCATTCAGCATTTATTTTGGGGGGATTGACTAACTTCACTTCTCCAATACCATCCATTTACTTGCAATTGCCATGATTTTATTATTTCTGAGTAAATTCCATTGTGTACATATGCCACATATTTTTTTATCCATTCATCCACTGAAGGCCATCTGGGTTGGCTCCACAGTTTGCTCTTCTGAATTGTGCTGCTATAAACATTGACATGGCTGTGTTCCTGTAGTATGCTGTTTTCAAGTCCTTTGAGAATAGTCCAAGAAGAGGAATAGCTGGGTCAAATGGTGGCTTCATTTCCAGATTTCCAAGGAATCTCCATACTGCTTTGCATATTGGCTGCACCAATTTGCAATCCCACCAGGAGTATACGAGTGTACCTTTTCCCCCACATCCTCAGCAACACTTGTTGTTTGTCTTCAAAATAGCTGCCATTCCGACTGGAATGAGATGATATCCTAGAGTGGTTTTGATTTGCATTTCTCTAATTGCAAGAGATGATGAGCATTTTTCCATATGTTTGTTGATTGATTCCATGTCCTTTTTTGAGAAGTGTGTGTTCAGGTCCTTGGCCCATTTGTTGATTGGGTTATTTGTTTTTTTGGTGCTTAGCATTTTGAGTTCTTTATATACCCTAGACATTAGTACTCTATCTGATGTGTGAGGGATAAAAATTTAAAAATTTACTCCCAGGATGTAGGCACTCTGTTCACCTCAGATTTTTTTTTTTTTTTTTTTTTTTTTTTTTTGCTGTGAAGAAACATTTTAGTTTGAATCCATCTCATATGTTGATTCTTGGTTTTAATTCTTGTGCTACAGGCATCTTATTAAGGAAGTAGGTGGCCTAGCCATGTGATGAAGATTAGGGCATAGTTTTTCTTCTATTAGATGAAGAGTCTCTGGTTTAAATCCTAGGTCCTTGATCCACTTTGCGTTGGGTTTTGTGCATGGTGAGAGAGAGGGGTTTAATTTCATTATGTTGCATATGGATTTCCAGTTTTCCCAGCACTGTTTGTTAAAGAGGCTATATATTCTCCAATGCATGTTCTTGGCACCTTTGTCTAATATAAGATAATTATAACTTTTTGGGTTAGTCTCTGTGTCCTCTATTCTGTAACAATGGTCTACCAGCCTGTTTTGGTGCTAATACTATGCTGGTTTTGTTACTATTTCTCTGCAGTATAGTTTAAGGACTGGTATAGCAATACCATCTGATTTGCTCTTCCTGCTTATAATTGCTTTAGTTATTCTGGGTCTCTTATTTTTCCAGATGAATTTCATGATTGCTTTTTCTTTTTCTATGAGGAATATTATTGGGATTTTGATTAGAATTGCATTAAATCTGTATAGTGCAATTGGTAATACGGTCATTTTGATAATATTAATTCTGCCTATGCAAGATTAAGGTAGATATTTCCATCTTCTCAGGTCTTCTTTGATTTCTTTCTTTAGGGTTCTGTAGTTTTCATTGTATAGATCTTTCACCTCTTTTGTTAAGTTGGTTCTCAAGTATCTTATTTTTTTTTTCTTTTTTTTTGGAGTTATTGTACATGGGGTAGTATTCCTCATTTCCTTCTCGAGGCTTTGTCACTGATATACAGAAATACCTTTATTTAATGGGTGTTGATTTTATATCCTGCTGCTTTGCTGAATTCATTTTTTAGTTCTAGAAGGTTTCTGGTGGTGCTCTTGGGGTCTTCTAGGTATAGAATCGTATGTAGGAAAATAGTTCTAATTTAAGTTCTTTTCCTGTAGTTACTCCTTTAATTTCTTTCATCTGTCTAATTGCTCTGTCCAGTGCTTCAAGAACTGTTGAATAGAAATGGTGAAAGAGGGCATTCCTGTTTTGTTCCTGTTTTTAGAGGGAATGCCTTTAGTTTTTCTCCATTTAGAATGATGTTGGTCTGAGGCTTAGTGTAGATAGCCTTTATGATGTTGAGATATGTTCCTGTTATCTCCAGGTTTCTAATGTTTTAAACATGAATGGGTGCTGTATTTTGTCAAATGTTTTTTTTTTTTTCTGCATCTATTGAGATGATCATATAATTCTTATTTTTAAGTCAATTGATGTGATGAATTACATTTATTGATTTCCATATGTTGAACCAACCATGTATCCCTGGGATAAACCCCACTTGATCTTGGTGCATGACCTTTTTAATGTTTTTGTATTCAATTTGCCAGAAATTTATTCAGAATTTTTGCATCTATGTTCATTAGAGATATTGGCCTGAAGTTTTCTTTATATGATTTTTCCCTGTCTGGTTTGGGGATCAGGGTGATATTGGCCTCATAGAATGAGTTTGGGAGTGCTGCTGCTTTCTCTATTTCCTGAAATAAATTGAAGAGTATTGGTATTTTTGTAGTTCTTCTTTAAAGGTCTTGTAGAACTCGGCTGTGTATCCATCTGTTCCTGGGCTTTTCTTGGTTGGTAAGCTTCTGATGGCATCTTCTATTTCATCACTTACTATTGGTCTGTTTAAATTGTGTATGCCTTCCTGATTCAATCTGGGCAAATTATAGGACTTAAGAAATTTGTTGATGCCTTCAATGTCTTCTATTTTATTGGGGTATACATTTTCAAGATGATTTCTAATTATCCTCTGTATTTCTGTAGTGTCTGTTGGGATATTGCCTTTTTCATCACCCATGCTGGTAATTTGAGTTTTTTCTCTCCTTCTTTACATTCATTGAAGTCACTCAAGATCCTAAGGGGTTACTTTTAAGGATTGCCTGACTCTTTCAGAATGTTTCTGTACATGAAGCGTCAAGAGCCAGGAAGGATGAACATGTAACTAACCACATTTCTCTTGAATATATCAGGAGTATTTCTCCCCAATGACCCTACTTTTCCCTGAATATGCCCCAGCTACTTGCTGCCTTTGAGGTCTTTATAATTACCCTGTTTGGGAGGTTGTATGACTCTCCAGAATTACAGGATAAAATTTTAAAATTTGTTACTCAAGATACAGAAATCTGGAAGTTACTTTCTTATCCTCATACCTTATCTACACGTTTCTTTTCCTCCAATAACTATAAGCAGAAAAAATTGAACAAAAATATGTGTTATAGGAATAATATTCTCCAAATTAATTGAATAATTAATAATTAATAGAGATGTCATGCCACTATTTAACCAATAGTGTGCTTTTACTACCTGTTACTAAGAACATTTAATAAAGTAGAATAGTTTGATATCCATGACATGATTATTCCATACAGAACAGTATTAGCACATTAATACTTACTTTTATATAGTTAAAAAAAGCATACATAATGTGAACAAAGTATTTCACAATCCATAGCATAGTTTAATTAACAACAATAAAAACAACAACAACAACAACAACAACAACAAATGAAAATCTCTGGGGCTGTGGCTGTAGCTCAGCAGTAGAGCACTCAGAGCCAGGCTCAGTGAAATATTTACTAGACATCTCAGTGAGATCCTGTCTCTACATAAAATAGGGCTAGGGATGTGGCTCAGTGGTTGAGTGTCCCTGAGTTCAATCTTCGTCATCCCCCCCAAACAGAAATAATGTCTGGGGGCTGGGGATGTGGCTCAAGCTTTAGCGTGCTAGCCTGGCATGCATGTGGCCCGGGTTCGATCCTCAGCACCACATACAAAACAAAGATATTGTGTCTGCCTAAAACTAAAAAATAAATATTAAAAAATTCATTCTCATTCTCTCTCTCTCTCTCTCTCTCTCTCTCTCTCTCTCAAAAGAAAGAATGTCTGGGTCATACTTTCATGGAGGTTCTAAAATGTAGAACTAGTATAGAATAAGTATTATGGGCCAAGTTCTAGAGTGGATGTGCATGCATTTGAATCCATGCTTTTATAAATAATATAGATTTGATGTTGATCTATTGATGGAATATTTCCTACATAAGGCATGTATGTGCTTTAATTCAAGTGTCTGAAATAATAGATATATATTTTAAATAATCGCAGCAACATATTGAAAAATAACAGTCATCAGAAAATCATGCATGTGAAGCTAGATCATTTCATGACTCTGTCGAACATGTAGATCTATAAGGAAGATAGTAAGAGAAACAATAAAGGTGAAACATTCATAAAATTGGGATACCATTTAAAAATTTGAGGTGACTGTTGGTACAGAATCTGACTTCCATAACAAGACCTATATAGCACAAGTATTAAAAATCATGAATCAATAAATGGGATAGATTCAATTTAAAAAGCTGCTTCTCAGCAAAAGGAAAAAATAATGTGAAGAAAGAACCTACAGATTTGTATAAAGCCTTTACCACACGTACCTCAGATAAAGCATTAACCTCTAGGGTATATGAAGAACTCAAAACTTAACAAAAACCCAATTAACAAATGGGCTAAGTAACTGAACATATACTTCACAGAAGAAATATAATCCATTACCAAATACATGAAAAAACCATTTAACATCTAGCAATTAGGAAAATGTAAATCAAAACTTAAGATTTTATCTCACTTCAGGCATAATGGCAATCATCAATAATACAGGCAACAATAAATGTTGATGAGGATGTGGGGGAAAAGGAACACTCACACATTGCTCATGGGACTGACTGCAAATTTGTGCAACCATCATTGAAAGCAGTATGGAGACTCCTTGCAAACCCAGCATGGAACCATTATTTGACCCGACTATCTCACTCCTCAGACTATACCCAAAGGACTTTAAAAAAGCATACTACAGGGACACAGCCACACCATTGTTTACAGCACCACAATTCACAACAGCTAAACCATAGAACCAAACTAGGTGTCCTTCAACAGATAAATGGATAAATAAAATGTGATTATATGTATTCCCCCCAACAATGGAATATTACTTAGCTTTAAAGATGAATGAAACTATGGCATTTGGTGGTAAATGGATGGAACTGGAGAATATCATTCTAAGTGAAATAAGCCAACACACACACACACACACACACACACACACACACACACACACACTCACAACACAAAGGCCAAATATTTTCTCTGATAAGTGGATGTTAATTCACAATTGGGGGGTGGAGAAGAATAGTTACTTTAGATTAATTAGAGAGGAGTGCAGAGAGGGGATATGGGGATAGGAAGGATAGTAGAATGAAACAGACATTACATATAATATATCATATATAATATATATGGATGCTAAACCACTCAACAAGGAAGGGAGAGAGAATAGAAATTGAGTGGATTAGACTAAGTTGGAATGAAGGGAAGAAAAGGGAAATAGAAATACAGATGACAGTAGACTATGTTCATATATAAATACACCACCAGTAAAGGTCCACACCATGTACAACTCAGGAATGGAATGCTAAGTAAAATATTACTCCATGTATGAATAATATGTTAAAATTTGCTCTACTGTCATTTATACCCAAAAAAAGAATAAGAAATTAAAAAAATATATATATATAAGGGAAAATTTGTATACAGAGAAGGTTTGTGAGTTCAAAACTCTTCAATAAATGCTAATGTCATTAAGGTTAAATAAAATTATAAAAGACTACCTTGATCTCATACAAAATAAGAATGATAAATAGAGTGACCCAAGTCATTCTGTAAAACGACCTATAATCCCCCAATTTTTTATTTGTAACTCTTCTATTTGTTTTAAAAGCAGTACAACAACAATACTTACAAGTTGAGCAGAGAGGAAATATTACATAGCAGTGTTATGTATACAATTAATAATGCTGTGTGTACTCAAAGAAAGCATTCTAAATTTCCTCCCCCATGAAATAAAAAATCATGCAGTTGAAAGATACACTAGTTACTAATTAGATAACACATGCATGTGTTTGTTACATTAAGTATGTGGGCGGCTGCTCAACTTGGCAGGTCATATCCAATAGATAAGGAAGACACCCTCTTCACACAAGACAGTGTTTCTTTGAGTACTACTATGAAAGCAAGAGAGAAAGCAAAGGTAACAGACACAGGCAACTGTATTGCCAGACTAGGAAAACCCCAACACTGAATTATGTACTGGTGAGTCCCAAACAGCTTTTCAGGGTCCTGCCTGGGAAGTCCTGGGGAGATCATCCTCTCCACAGGTGAGAGTCTGAAGTCTTGTTCTAATTTGTATTTAAAGTGGGGCTGAATCAATACAAGTTAGAACAAAGAAATCTTCATTCTAACACCTTGCATGACTTAGTGGTCCCATGAAGAACACTACATCCTCCCAAGAACAGGTCAGATCCCAGAGGAGGGAGTGATAGCCTTGAGATGACTAATAAATTGGGGTTCCAATGAGTGAGCCAGCAAGACAAACTCATTGACAAATCAGCATTCTTCAGCTTTTTCATCAAGGATATGCAGACATCATGCAGGAACATGGAAAGGGAAGATCTTTAGTATTTTTCTTGGATCTCTAGTACTGAATCTTCCCTCCAGGCCTTATAAATAGTTAAAAAATCTCATATGTGAAATGAAGCCGTTTTTCTGTGTAAAATAACATGGAGTGGAGATAAGCATGAAGCCTAGAGATTTATCCTTTGGAATAAAAAATAGTGTGAATATGATTCTCCTAGAATTTATTATTATATTTCAATATTTATTTTCCCAAATAAAGTTAAATGAAATATTTGTAGGTGGCGTTCTGTTTATCCAAAGGGCTCACATATGAAGAGAATATTGTTTTTTGTTTTTGTTTTTTTTTACTTTTTGAACAGGACTTGTAGATTATAGACTAGAGGTTTATTTCAATCATAATTGTGTTTCTCTCTCTGTGGTGTCATGAACTCCTGGAGCTGTAAGATCTGAAGAGGGACAGGGTTAGTTTATAATATCTTATAATTACTGGGTTGCAGAGGGGTCTAGGAGTCCATGACACATGCTATCTATCATATAATCCAATAAGTATAACAAACATTAAATTGTAAGTTATTAAGTAGAACAAAAAAGGTCTACAAAATCAAAATATATAATGAAATAAAAAATGTGGGGGCATAAATGCTCCTATAGTATATCTGTTTCTTTTTACCATCATCATTTTACATGTTTCTGGTTACACTTTTCTACTGGATATCCAAAGACTCAAAGTGGTCCTATATTGGTATGTTTTTCCTACACTTGAGGTCAGTCTAGTCTCCTCAGTGATGAACGTCATGGAATTCATGAGGAACTTCAAGGTTTCTTCAGTCCAAGAGTCAGGATGGACCTGTGGACCTCGTGGTTTCTCCAGGAAACACTGAGACTATTTCCCCCTTCAGAAACCCTCCTTTTTTACCTGAATATGAACGTTGGCTCCTAAGCTCTTGGGTCTTTATCCTCTCCCTGATTGGGAGCTTGTATAACTCTCCAGAGTTGTATATCGCTTAGGGAGTACTGCAACTGTACAAGGTGAAATGTTAAAGTTGTAATTCAAACTAGGGATATCTGGGCATTATCTTAGTATTCCTAGGTCCTTCCTATAACTCTCTTAATTTTTCCATAAATACAAACAAAAGAATATATAACTTACATAAATAATATTCCCCAAATAAAAGTTGATTAAACATATGAAATAATTAATGTAGAGATTATGGCATTATTTATGCAATAGAATGTTTTACTATTGCATGAATCCATTAGCAAAATGAATAGTGGGAGATGTGTGACCTAATAACATCATTGAATGCATGACAAGGTTAATATTAAGAAATTCACAGTTTATTTAGTAACAAATTGCATCCGCAATAAAATCTAAATAAAAATGCTCTGTAAAACAGGCATGTTCGTCCATGGAACGTGAGAATCTTTGCAAGTTCAAAGCCAGGCTCCATAACATTGTGCGGCCCTAAGCAACTTAGGAAACCCTATCTCTAAATAAAAATGAAAAACAAATCTGGGGATGTGGTTTACTGATTAACTGCCCCTAAGTTTAAGTACAAAATAAAAACTAAAAATTTAAAATTTCATATAAATCTTAAGAGACATCTGTAATAATCAATTATGAGAATTATTTTTCTCCAGTTGTGAAAATTGAGAATATTTAGTAATTGTTAATTTACAGTAAAATTATATCCTTTTACGGATGCATTATTTTATACATGTATTTCCTTATTTCTACAATATCAGCTCAAGATGTTAAGAAAATTTTCAGCAAATGTCAAAAGCAATTACCCATTTTCTACATTTAAATGATTTTTTCCCTCCTAGATCCCAAATATTTCAAGGGATGGTTATAGATAAGAAACTTACTACAATTTTCATATTTGTCAACATGTTTTTGTAAATATTTTGATGTTATCTAAGTACATACTTTGTAAAAATGCTACTCCACAATTGCTGCATATATGAGGTCAAAAACTGAAAAAATGTCTGAAATTTGAATACAGTCGTGGACACATTCTTTGGGTTTCTATATGCTATAAATCCTCCAGTGTTTTAAAAAATGTTTGATCAATGGCCAAAATTTTTCAAAAATTTTTCCACATGTCCTCTCACTTGTATGAATTCTGAGATGCTGAGTAGGGTGTGAAAAACCATTGGAGACACTGTCACCTATTTTACACTTGTATAATTAATGTGCTATCATACCTCTGGTGTGAAATAGTGTTGAACTACTGTGAAATAAGGGTTGATTCATCCTTAAAGGCACTGATGCAATGTTTTTTGTTTGTAAAACTTCTCTGCAGTATAAAATCTATAATGTTTAGTAAGATGTGATCTTCAATTTTAAAAGGTTTGGCATTCATCACATTTATAGGACTTCTCTATAGTATGAGTTCTCTGCTGTCGAGTAAGTGATGATTTTTGATTAAAAGCTTTGCCACATTCTCTACATTTGTAGGGCTTCTCTCCAGTATGAAACATTTTGTGTCGATTAAGCTGTGAGATGCTATTAATAGCTTTTCCACATTCTTTACAGGTGTAGGGCTTTTCTCCAGAATGGATTCTCTCGTGTTGAGTAAATGACGATTTTTGATTAAAAGTTTTTCCACATTCTTCACATTTGTAGGGCTTCTCTCCAGTATGAATCCTCTTGTGAGAAGTATGCTGTGAGATGCTATTAAAATCTTTGCCACATTCTTCACATTTGTATGGCTTCTCTCTAGTAAGAATCCTCTTGTGACAACTAAGATTTGAGATGCTATTAAAACTTTGCCATATTCTTTACAGGTGTAGGTCTTCTCTCCAGTGTGGATTCGCTGGTGCTGAGTATGTGACGATGTTTGACTCAAACTTGTGCCACACACTTTACATTTGTAGGGCTTCTCTCCAGTATGAATCCTGTTGTGGCGATCAAGATGTGAGTTTGTAGTAAAACTTTGGCCACACACTTTACATTTGTAGGGCTTCTCTCCAGTATGAATTTTCTGGTGATTTTTAAGGCTTGGTTTTTGACTAAAAGCTTTGCAAAGTTGCTTACATATGTGGGGCATCTCTTCAGTGTGTGTCCACTGATGATAAGTAAGATTGCAGCATTTATTAGAAGTTTGTCACATTCTTTGCATAACATATCTCCTGTATGAACACTGTGATGTCAAGTAAAGTTCTTGAGTGCATTGCATTCTTCACATTGGTAGGTATTCTCTGCAGAATAAGTTTTTTGTTGTTGAGTAAGAGTTGAAGAATTTTTTAAGGCTTTGCCACACTTTTTAAAATTTACAGGACTTTTCTTCAGTAAAAATCCTCTGATGCTTAAAAAGTTGTAACTTTTCACTAAAAGTTTTTCTGCATTCTTTAATTTTGTAGAGTTTATCACTGTCATAGTATCTGCTGTGTTTAAAGAATATATCAAAGCATCGGCTTCCTCAACATCTTCTAAACTTATAGGGCTCTCTTTCTTTATAAATTTTCTTGAATTGATATAGCTCTGCACTGTGATTCAGAGCCCTCTCACATACCTTACACTTGCCCGTTTTGTCTTGACTATGAATATTTGGATGAGTAATATTTTTGAGCACTGAAGCAAGACTTTCCTATATTATTCATCTTGGTAAATTTCCTTTAGAAAATGACTAGGAGTTTCTCTATATTCATAATTTTTATCAACAATGTAAATATACTGATAATTACTAAGAGTAGAGACATGGCTAATGGTGTTACTTATAGCATTTCATATAGTACACTTTCCAGAAATCTGTATCAGAATTGTCATTGAGCAATAGTGAGGAAGTAGAAAGCTTTCAACAATTCTTAATATTGTCTTTTGGGCATAAAGAGAAATTACTCTTTTGTTGCAGGAAAATGAACATTTTGTAAAGAAACTCTCAAAATATCACTTTTAGAAACAACTTCTCTGTGCAAATGTTTGACTGGAAGTTTAACACACTGCTACGTTTATAATTGGCCAAGTTCAAACATGATTTCAAATTTTCCACATTAACTTTCACTTCAAAAATGGCTGTGGATATAATCTTAAAGAAATATACAGCTCCTCAAAAGTAAGTGGAATAAATTGATATTTTAGATATTAATTGTTCCTGGTGTGTGTTTTGGCCATAAAACTTTTATCATAAATAGGGACTACTAATTGGATTTGACCATTATAATACGATTTTGAAATTTACTCTCACCTATATTTTCCCATTGTTTTCCTACTTGTAAATAGTCAAGGTCACACTTTCCATATCTTCCCTCTCTCTCTTTTATTCCCTGCTCTGGTAAAATTTCTCGAGGATGATGAGAAGTCATGGCTGAAATAAATAAAAATAACAATCATGTTAACTTACTGTACTGGGCTGAGTATATTTTTCAAACATAGGAAATTACAGCAATAAAGAAACATCAGCAGGGGAGTAGGTTATTAAATCTAAGCCCATCGTTACTTCAGAAATATATAAATCAAATAAAAATGTACACAGAAAATTACTTTGAGAACTTTCCAAATCATATTAGTGTTCACAGTATCCAAGATGAGTACATTCCTATGGACAGTAATATAGTAGAGGAAAATGCATTGTGTTACACAAAGCCTTTCCTCCTTCACAATATATGCTAAAAATCTACCAACTTTCTTCTGTTTCATTAAAGAAATATGAAACATGCAAATATTTGGGGACTGCTCAAAAAGGGGTTCCTGCTTACCAACAGAAAAAAACATGGCTAAATGTACTGTAAGAAAAGTAAGTTATGAATTACTCAAAGGGAATAGTAAATTATCATTTAAAAGAAGTTTACTGAACTAAACCAACACAAAAATATAGAATAAAATGCAGTCAAGATTGTTAATATTCATAAGCAGAAAATGTGTTTAAAGACTTTATTTAGAAAATGTCTGAAAGAGTCAGGTGTGGTTGTACACAGCAACACAGGAGGTTGAGCCAGAAGGATCAAAATTTCAAGGTCAGCCAAAGTAAAAAATGCAAAGTAGTAGTTCTCTTTCCAGTACTAATAAACGCATCACAGAGAATAAAAAAATAAAATAAAACATCCAAGCAGCTCAATTATCTCCAAGTTGTAAAGACTCAAAGCAGGTTTTAATCCAAGTTTTAAAACTTACAGGGCATATTCAGAGCATTCAAGATAAAAAAGATGGGTCACCTAGAAATGTGTAACTATATAATTGTGAAATCCTTTGTCAAAACTTCACAACACAGAAAGGAATTCAGGGCCATTTTCAAGGGATGGAAAAATAAAATTATCAACCAAGACATTATATTCACAGCTACTATCTTTCAAAAGAGAGGGAAAATAAAGGCTTTAAGGATATAAATGCACACATTATTCATCAACACTAGATCTGTTCTCCAAAAAGTACTAACAGTAATCCTTCATACTGAAATGTAAGTGTGCACAGCAACACAAGTCATATGAAATTCTAAAAATTTCTTGGCACAAACAATTCTATTTTATTGTAATGATGGGTCACAAAACATGTAATTTTGCAATAGTATTTAAAAGACAAAAGCATCAAAACAAAACTGTTAATAGGCATATATACCCGTAATAATAATATAGTTTTAAAAGACACAAATATATTGAATTTTTAATAAAGTGAAGTCAAGTTGATACTCATACAAAGTATGAGTACGAGATTCTTCCTTTTTAGATATTTTTGTTGGCAAATTCAATTACAAAATTCTGATCAAAACAAACCTTGGCTATCTGAATTAACACTAAAAATTACAACTGTAGGTAGTCCATAAGATACTTTAAATCAAAGAACACACAAATACTGAAAGCAAAAGGATATAAGAATGACACAAACCAAGTATCCCTTGAAATAAACTGAAAATGTTACTCAACAGAGCCATCATGGGGGATGCAAACCAAATATCCCTTGAAATAAATGGATGAGCCAATTTGGAATATAAAACTATAGAACTTTGAAGTAAAATAATTTATTCTAATTATATATTTTACAAAATGTATGTATACTAGGTTAACTGAAATATGTCACAGAAATAATACTGCAGATTTCTATAAATATGACATCTCTAAACTAAAACAGATGCTTTCTGAACAAGAGAGAATTTTTTTTTTTTGTGATAGGGAGACAGAAATGAGCCCTTGCATCATAGGAATTGATTTTTTTTTTGAGATGTAAACTTTAGAGATACATTGCATAACAATTTGAATTAGTGTTCCTGAACTGTATATATAAAAATTTGAAGACAATATTTTTATTCTGTGGTTTTGATTATAATGAAAATTAAAAACAACACCTAAATGATAACTGCAACATTTTTCAAAGCTACATTTAAAATAATGTGGTTTTTATTTTATAAATAAGAACAAACTCATCTATATACAAATGATGGGAATGCATGTAATCTCAGCTACTAGGAAGTCTGAGGCAGGAGAATTGCAAATTCAAGACATCCTCAATAACTTATTGAGAACCTATCTTCAACTATGAATGTAAAGGAGCTTGGGGAGTAGTTCAGCATTAGAGTATCACTGCCATTAATCCCCATTACATTTACATATAGAAAATTTCAATTTCTACGTACATGGGAAGAATGAAAGGCCAATCAAGATAAAATACAAAAGTCATAGACAAAGAAGCTTAATATTTATACAAGCAAAAGCACATATAACATTACTGGCAATACAAACAAGAGTTATGCATATCTTAATTTGTGAAATAATTCAGTGACATGAGGTAACCCAGTGTGTAACATGGAACCTCCTGTACACAATGAAAAAATAAAGAAAAAAATAACCAACCAAATTGTAAATATTCACAGATGTATTATTTTAAACATCCACTTATTCAACTACAACTTAAACCATCTCTCAAAGGAGCAGTCTTTGTCCATCTTGACATTCATTCCATGGCAGATAATTTTATGGAAAATCGATTACAAATATTCAGGAAGAACTATGATAAGGAAATTTTAGTGAAAATATGTACAAACAAGATTAGAGAAACTGACTTATGATAGTAATGTATTACAATGGGTTGACCCAGAGGTCTCCAGAAATTTGCAAAACTTTCCTGCAAATAATGGAAGAGAGGCTGGAGTTGTACAGTAGTGGTAGAGGTCTTGCCTAGCATGTATGAGGCCCTGGGTTCAATCCTCAGCACCACATATAAATAAATGGGAAATTCATTAACAACTAAAAATATTTTTAAAAATTATGGTCTAGCTGTCAGATACGATTGACACAATGCAAGGGGAGTGTTTTGTTGTTGATTTGAATGTACGTAGACATTAGTGGAGGAAAAGCAGGAGACTAGACAATTTTAAAGCACAAAACACAGGACAGGTTCTTGTATGATAACAAGAGAAAGAAATCAAGCTTCTCAAAAATCTTTTCTGCTGGATAATGTCTCAATCAACCTTTTTGAATTTAGGCTTCCTCCTCTACCTCAACTATGTCCTCTGATATATGTGGGCCACAGTATTTGACATCACTGCATTCCTCTAAGGAAAAAATATGCAAGTGAAGGATATATATCATGCCAACAAAGGAAATCATTAAGAATGAAAAGAAAGATCATTAACATATTAACATTTTCTTGTCAGCACCAAGAACTAGCCCATCTTTTTTTTTTAATTGAAAGCATGAATCTGAAACTCATTGTTGTGGAGGAGTTCCCAAAAGATATACTTCAAGGAAAGTAAATTAAATAATGATACATAGGAATTCTGAAAGAAAATTATGCTCACCCACAAAGAGCAGGTTGCTGTAGTTCTCCAACATCACTTCTCTATATAAATTATGCTGATAAGGATCCAGGCATTCCCATTCCTCCTCAGAGAAATCAATGGCCACATCCCCAAATGCCAATGGCTTCTGGAATAATAATTGATAGATCAATAGCACATTGACCAAACTATTATTCAGTTTTTAATTTGAATTAAGAGTTAGTAGAACTGACTGTCATGTAGGAGAGTGACTTTAAATATGTAATAAGATACTTTCCATTTTCTAATTCAGAGGAAAATACAAAAGTCCAAAAACAGTGTGTGTGTGTGTGTGTGTGTGTGTGTGTGTGTATGTGTATGTATATATATATATACATATATATATATATATATATATATATATTCCATATCAGAGTGAAGTGAGGGATATATACTAAATCCCAAGCATTGAACAAACGTCCAACTGCTAACTTTTCTGCCATCAGTGAATGTGAAATTTGGCAGACATTCCAAATGCAAATCAGACTTGTCTAAATATTCTCATAAGGTGATGGTGCCCAAGGGAGACAAAAAGAGTGGTAATTTTTTTTTTTTTTTCAAAACAATCCGGTAGTTATTCTCTCTGCTTTGTATCCATGAGATAGTTTGATCTCTCCAGTACAATTAGTTTCAAGTATCATCCATGACAAATTCCTAATGTGTAAAATATTCATAGACTATTAACATTTGGAGACATGTAAAATGATGCTTCCAACTCATAAAAAGAAAAAGTTGAAATATTTCAAGTTCTATAAGCAGTTCAATGAGTACATAAATTTGGTACAATAGAGGCCCAGACAGCAGCATGTATGTGTTCAAAAGACTGAGACAAAGAAATGGTTAATAAAAGAAAAAAGATCTTTTAATATAATTGTATTGAAAAAAATAATGGTAACAGTAGTTATATAAACTCATACAACCAAGGAAATATAACCAAGGAAAATGATGGCTTTGAGAAATACATAATAAAATTATTAGTCATGAATGAGGCACAGGACTGTTGTCATCTCTGTGTTCCAAAATAAGATGAGATCAATAAGACACACCAGAAGTGTCCAGAGTTTTTCCACTTGGCAACTCCATGTGTGGATGAATCCTAATTACTTAAACATAGTTACTTTATTGGAAGAATTACCTTGACATCAGAGCATAATCACACCATCTACACAAATAATCAATTAAAAATTTCAATAGCATAATATTTAAATACTTGAGCCAATTGAAATTGTATGGTATCAAGATTTTATCAAAGGAACAACAACAAGACAAATCAGGTTAGTAGATGATTATAATCACTGTTCACAAGACACAAAAAATAAAAATCCTGACATGTTAGAATAAATATATTTTCCAAACTGTGGAGCACCCTCACTGTAACACTGCACCATTCTAGGTCTCATTCCTAAGCAGTGAGTGAGGTAATTCTGGGCAGCTAAGAAAATGATTGTATGAAGTCCACACATCTCAGATCCCTTTTGCAAAAAAGGAAATGCTTAGTCTTCCAGAGTCACAATTCTCACCAGTTAACAGACACATAGCTGGAGTTAGTTTAAGGTCCTCACCTACAATGTCCTTTTAAAAATATTTTTCTAAAAGAAAATGTGTGAATTTGCAGAAAATCAAATTGGGGTTGTGGCTCAGTGTCAGAGCACTTGCCTAACATGTTAGGCATGAGGTCTGATCCTCAGCACCACATATAAATAAAAAATAAAGGAACATCAACAACTAAAAAATAGGTTTTAAAAAAGATAATTTTTGACACTGCTTGGCACAAGTGTCACTATTTCAGGTCTCAAACTTGCAGTCTTTCACCTAATTCTGATGCCACTTATAAATCCAGAATGTCATGTACACTGCTGATCAACTTCCTGTAAGTTGGGGGACCTACAACTACCAAACATAGAAAGGAGCATTCAATAGAAGGGAGCATTCAATATTAATATATTAGTTATCTACAACTCTAAAAAAATGAATTAAACACAACCATGATAAAATCCTAACAACCTGTTGGACAAATATAGAAAAATTGGCTTCTAAAAGATATATGGAGAAGGCAGGCAAAGAGAATGGTCAACAATTCTGTAGAATAAGTTTATAGGACTGAAATATCTGACACTGAGATTAACTATGAACTTACAGTAACCCAAAAGGTGAGATATGTAGTAAGGAGTATGCAAACAGATTAGTGGAATAGAACTGAAAACCTAGAAATAAACTCAAAAATCACACAAGAGATGGCAGGACTTCCCTGGAGATGATATAATCTTTTTAATGAATTATGAACACCTTGGCATCTGTAAGCAAAAAAATGAATGACGCAGAACTTCCAACTTTAAAATTGAAATAATTAATCTGAAAGAAAATGTTTAATTTGTGACAGACACATAGCAGAAATTTTATGTGGCTTCATTCTTGACATGAAAAATCAAAGCCAGAAGCAGGATCTATAAACGAGAAACTTATGAACTTTTATTCTGTTGAAAACTATTCTGTATTTGGAAGTATGCTATTAACTGAATGAGAAGAAACTGGATTAAGTAGTTGCCAAATATATATATTAAAGGTCTTGAATTTTAAAAAAAATGTACAATGAGCTATTAAAACACAGCAAAAGGTGCTGGAATTGTGGCTCAGTGGTAGAGCGCTTTTCTACCATGCATGAGGCAGTGGGTTTGATCTTTAGCACCACATATAAATTAATAATAAAGGTCCATTGATAACTAAATATTAAAACACTGAGCAAGAAAACAACCAGTTTAAAAATGAGCACTATCACATATAATGGTATTAGAAACTCAACAGGAGAAATAGTAAGAATAATATAATTAGAAACTATAATAAATATATACAGATACGTGGAGATAAGATTTGTGTATCTATCTACGTCTGTTTTTCTATAGATATCTGTATATGTACATACAGAGATTTATAATATAGATATATAAAATACTGCAGAATTACACAGTTTTAGCATATATCTTAAAAACCTTTATTATAATTCATTGATTAATGACTCATTGTATGTAATTTATGCATAAATACAGAATAACATGTAGGCTTTCAATTACAAAGACATTCACACAATAATATTTTATGGAGCTATGGTTGTAGTTAAGTGGTGCCGAATTTGTTCAACATGTGCAAGACCTTGAGTTTTATTACCAGCAGTACAAAAACAAATGCAATAGTTTCCACTAAGGCCATGATAACATAGTGACATTTGACAGATATTTCATGAATCTACTCTAAAGTCATTTTCTTTGAAAACCACAGAATTCAGTGGGTTTCTGTGTCTCCTATATGTAGTAGAACCTTCTATGTTTGAAAAGTTCTACTTGAAATATTTTGACCACCCCTCCTTAATTTCTAATATCATTAAGTTAAAACAATCAGTCATGGCCCTAGTGTACCTTAAGGTCATAAGTAAACAATGAAAGTTTAAGTAAAAGTTATGCTTTTCTTATGTTTCTACTTAGTGCCCAGCTTTATTTATTTTGGAGTTCATAAAGTCCCCAAATTATTCCTCCTGTTCAATCACCATGGTTCCAAGAACTCTAGCTGAAATGTACAAATTGCCCTTTTAGGGGATCTAGACTGATAGCCCTGCCCTGGATGAGCCCATGTATCAGTACGTTCTTAAAAGTAAAAGCCACAAGGAATAAATTCTTATGCCTTTTATCTTTGTAAAGGTTGTTGTATAGTGAACAAGACAGTATTAAAATTTATACAAAAATCTAAAAATGAGAAAACAGTTTAGAAGTGACAAGGGATGCAAAAATTAAAAAATCTATAATTATTTGGGAGAGTATAAGTGGGTGTTAGAAGGAACTGATTTGTAATGTATAAAAATATGAGAAAAGAAACACTGTTCATCATTTTACAACATTGTCACTACTGTAAAAGCTACTGGATTGTAACCTTAAAAATGGTAAATTAGATTTTACTTATATTTTGCCATAAGAAAAAAAAAAGTTTTTGTAAGAGGCACAAGAAAAGTCAAACCATAGCAAAAATAATAATAAACTACGTAAAAATAAGATTTAAAAAGACAAACAATAATGCAAGTGATATTTGCCCAATAAATGACACTATTTCCGTAATAAGAAACATTTATTTGAATGTTCTACTGCCTATGTATAATGATCAACAGTGGGTTGTTTTCTTATGCCTGACTTATATTTGTATCAGGAAAGCATGTCCGAATAGCCATGAATATTGGCTATCTGTAATTGTAATTAGTACTATATTTTGATAGACCCACATTTTGGTTCCTATCATCCCAATTTACCATAGCCAAATTATCGAAGCAGTTTCCATTATGGAAGTACTTCCCAATAGATGAATTGATTAATAGAATGTGATACACACAATGGAGTTTCTTAGTCAGCTATAAATAAGATTTATTGAGAAATGTCACACTTTAAATGGACAGAAATAAAAAAAAAACATCATGCTAAGTCAAATAAATCATACTGATCAAAGGTCAAATGTTTTCTTTCACATGCAGCAGCTACCACAAAACAAAGGGAAAAGGAGAATTGGATATCATAAAGATATAGGGAAGATTAGTGGAGTATAAGGAGATTGGGTGGGAGTGACAGGAAAGGAGAATATCAAATGAATTTTAAAAATCATGGGTAGATAGAGATTCTCATATTTAAAATAAACAAATAGAAATTCTTGAAATGAAGGAAACAAAAAACCAAATTAAAAACTCAATAGAAAGCATCTCCAACAGAATAGATCACTTGGAAAACAGAACCTGAGTCAATAAAGACAAATATATAATCTTGAAAAAACTGGGTTGACCACACAGTGAAGATGGTAAGAAACAATGAGGAGAACATTCAAGAATTATGGGATAACAAGAGAAAACAAATTTAAAAATTATTGGGCTAGAGGAAGGCATAGAGGTCCATACTAAAGAAATGGACAATCTAAACCATGAAATAATATCATAAAAAAATCCAAACATGGAGAGTGGATTGGAAAGTCAAATACAAGAAACTTACAGGATAACTAATGTACAAAAATCACAACAGATCCACACCAAGGCACTTCATGATGAAAATGCCTAGCGTACAGAATAAGGAGAGAATTTTAAAAGCCACAAGAGAAAGGAATCAGATTACATATTGGGAAACCAATTAGGATCTCTGATTTCTCAACTGAGACCCTGAAAGCTACAAGACCCTGCAACAACATATACCAAGCTCTAAAAGTAACAGATGCCAACCAAGAATAATGCCCAGGAAAGCTAAATTTTGATTAGAAATCAGATTTCAATTTGGAGATATTATTTTTATGACAAAATAAACACCTTCCATGATACACAAAATTTAAAAGAATATACAACTAGAAAGTCTGCACTACAGAACATCCTTGGCAAAATATTCCATAAGGAGAAAACGAACAATGAAAATCAGAAAAGGGAGGTATCACTCTAAAAGAAATCCTACCAAAGAGAAACCAAGTCAAGTTAACCAAAAATAAACAAAAATAACTGGGAATACAAATCATGTCTCAATAATAACCCTGAAAGTTAATTTTCAAAACTCAGCAATCAAAAGACAGACTGAAAGATTGGATTTTTTTAAAAAAAGAAGACCCAACATATGATGCCTCCAAGAGACTCATCTCATAGGAAAATACACATACAGAGACTTAAGGTGACAAGTTGGAAAAAATATATCACTCAGGCTGGGCCTGGGGCTCAGGGGTAGAACACTCGCCTAGCATGTGTGAGGCCCTAGGTTTGATACTCAGCACCACATAAAAATCAATTAAATAAAGGTATTGTGTCCATCTACAAAAAATAAATATTAAAAAATATACCACTCACATGGACTGTGGAAGCAAGCATTATTTGATATAAGCCATCCTTATATCAAATAATGTGGACTTCAAGTGAAAGTTAATCAAAAGGGATAAAGAAGGACATTACATACTGCTTAAGGGAACCATACATCAACAAGACAGAACAACTAGAAATATTTATGCACTGTACAATGGAGCATCTATGTTCAAATAAACTCTTCTCAAGTTCAAGGGCCAAGTAGACCACAAGATAATAATTCTGGGTGACTTTAACACGCCTCTTTTACCCCTGGATAGATGTTCCAAACAAAAACTATACAGAGAAACTATAGAACTCAATAGTACAATCAATATCTTAGATTTAACTGACATATATAGAATATTTCATCCTTCAAGAAGTGAATACACTTTCTTCTCAGCAGCACATGGATCCTTCTCTAAAATAGACCATATACTATGTCACAGAGCAATTCTTAGCAAATACAAAAAAAGTAGAGACACTACCGTGCATTTTATCAGATCATAATGGAATGAAGTTAGAAAATAAATGATAGGGCTGGGGATGGGGCTAAAGCGGTAGCGCACTCCCCTGGCATGCGTGTGTCCCGGGTTCTATCCTCAGCACCACATACAAACAAAGATGTTGTGTCTTCCAAATACTAAAAAAAAATATTAAAATCTTCTCTCTCTCTCTCTCTCTCTCTCTCTCTCTCTCTCTCTCACTCTCTTTAAAAAAAAGAAGGAAAGAAAATAAATGATAAAAATAGAAGCTACTCCAACACCTGGAGACTAAAAAATATGCTACTGAATGAACAATGGGTTTCAGAAGACAACAAAGCGGAGATTAAAAAATTCTTAGAGGTAAATGAGAACACAGATACAACATATCAAAATCTCTGGGACACTATGAGGACAGTACTAAGAGGAAAGTTCATTGCATAAAGTACATTCCTTAAAACAAGAAAAAGTCAACAAACAAATGACCTAAATTACATCTCAAAGTCCTAGAAAAAGAATGAATCAATACAAAAGCAGTGAAGTACATAAAAATAATTAAAATCAGAGCTGAAATCAATGAAATTGAAACAAAGAAGCAATTTAAAAATTGACAAAATGAAAAGTAGGCTCTTTGAAGAAGTATATAAGATATATAAACCCTTATCCATGCTACTGTATAGGAGGATAGAAAAACTCAAATTACTAAAGACCATGATGAAAAAGGAAATATCACCATGAACACTACAGAAATACAGAAGATAATTAGAAATTATTTAGAAAATTTGTACTCCAATAAAACAGAAAATTTCAAAGATATCAAAAAAATTTTTAGAATCATGTGATTTACCCAAACTGATTCAGGATGATATACACAAAGTAAACAGATCATTTATCAAGCAATGAAATAGAAGACACATTAAAAACAAACAAAAAAAAAAACTCAAAAAGCACACAAGCATGCACAAACGAACACATGCACACAAATAAATAACCCAATCAACAAATGGGTTAAGAACCTGAACAGACACTTCTCTGAAGAGGATACACAATCAATCAACAAACATGAAAAACCATTTATCTCTATCAATCAGAAATACAAATCAAAACTACTCTAAGATACCACCTCACTCCAGTAAGAATGGCAGCTATTATGAAGACAAACAACAATAAGGGTTGGTGAGGATGTGGGGGAAAGGCACACTCATACATTGCTGGTGGGACTGCAAATTGCTGCAGCCAATATGGAAAGCAGGATGGAGATTCCTTGGAAAGCTGGGAATGGAACCACCATTTGACCCTGCTATTCCTCTTCTTGTACTGTACCCAAAAGACCTAAAAACAGCATACTACAGGGTCACAGCCACATCAATGTTTATAGCAGCACAATTCACAATAGCTAAACTGTGGAGTCAACCTAGATTCCCTTCAGTGGATGCATGGATTAAAAAAAATGAGGCATATATACACAATGGAATATTACTCAGCATTAAAATAGAACAAAATCATGGCATTTGCACATAAATGGATGGCAATGGAGAAGATAATGCTAAGTGGAGTTAGCCAATCCCCCCCCCCCCGAAAAAATGTCCAATGTTTCCTCTGATATAAGGAGGCTGAATCAGTGGGTAGGGAGGGGAGCATGGGAGGAATAGATAAATTCTAGGTAGAGCAGAGGGGTGGGAGGGAAAGGGAGGAGGCAGGGGATTAGCAATGGTGGTGGAATGTGATGGTTATCATTATACAAAGTGCATGTATGAAGACTTGAATCATGTGTCAACATACCTTATATACAAATACAAATGAAAATTGTGGTATGTGTGTTAAGAATTGTAATGCAAAAAACTTACATGTATAATGACATAAATTGATGTGACCATACTTTATATACAGAGATACGAAAAATTGTGCTGTGTGTGTGTAATAAGGATTATAATGCATTCCACAGTTGTCGTGTATTAAAAAAAATAATAAAAACTTTAAAAATATATAAAAATTAAAAAAATAAATAAATAAATCATGACCTAAAAAAAATCTGAAAAAAGAAAGGAAAAAAGAAATTGTGAGATAGGATGCGTGTGGTGCTACACACCTGATAAATCCAGTGGTCTGGAGGCTGAGGCGGGGGGATCACAATTGTGAAGCTAACCCCAGCAATGGAGTGAAACCCTGCCTAAATTAAAAAAAAAATATGCAGTAGTAATTTTAAAAAATTAAATTAAGAAAAAATTTAAATTTTAAGTAAAAATGTAAAAACGGCTGAAGATATAGTTCAGTAATAGGACACCCTGGTTCCAACCCCCAGTTTTACAAAAGGAGAAAGAACAACAACAAGAAAAATTTTTTTCCAAAGTTACAGAAAATAATATTTTAAAATCTATAAATAATTGAATATATGAAAACAAAAATTCTACTCATCAAATGACTCCATAAAAGAGTACAAGGAGAAGTGACAGATAAGAAACCAATTGCCTCACCTTTAACAAAACACTTGTAAGAAAGAACAGACTGTGAGAGAAACGCAGGCAAGAGCAGTGAACAGCCCCTTCAAATAGCAGGTATCTAAATGTCCCATCCTCACAAAGAAATCAACATCTTTAGAAAGCAGAGACTGTACAATAAACTCACATTGTATACACAAATTGAGACAGTGTTGAAGGACATGTGGGGTTATCATGAAGGGAAGATGGAGTCTGAGCCCCCCACTATTCATATGTGAAGATGTTTGCTAGGGAGCACCTGTGGCCCCCAGAAACATATGTGGACACTACAGCACCTGTTCATATGGGGACACAGCATGCTCCTCCAGACCTGAGAACTGGGGCCTGGTGACAGAGGATGTCCATTTGGGGATAGATAAATAATAAACTATGGAAAATCTCCATTTCTGGCAATCACGGACATTTTGTTTGCCATTTGGCATACAGTTTGACAAATACTATGAAACACTGTGTCAGTTTTATGTAGATGTCACATAAATGTTTCATTTCACACATACTCATACTTACAAAGTACATCTTCAGAATTGAAAAAAAAAATGCAAATGCAGATGAGCACATAACAGACTGAATTACACACCCTGGGAATAGATAGGACTCCTCATGATAAAGAGGACTGCTTCCCTCAGGTTCATCTATGAAAACACCCCATCAAAATTTCACCATGATTTCCTTTTCATTGAAGAAGGGACCAAAGAAAACAGATTGAAAATTCTCTTGGAAAGTTGAATTGATATGAAATTAGCCAAGAATTCTGAACTCTAAGAACAAAAGCAGGAGCTATCATTACCAGGCACTAATGCATATTACAAAATTATCATATTCCAGTAATTTGAAGACCCAAAAAAATCACAATGCATAAATTTCATAGATGACTCCATATGTACGTAAATGTCATTTTTATTATGAAGTGCAATGAAAAGTCCTGTGTATATGCAACCATCGCCAGCAGAGTATTTGATGTGAATGAACAAGACAATCCAGCATGAAGGGAGGTGTGGGAACTGGAGGCACAGAGCACTGGTAAGGCTTGGGTGCAGGACGTGTGTGGTACTGGATTATACTACACCAAATAAACACCTACTTCTGTTTGTAGTCTCTCTTAAATAAAGTTATACATGGATTGAGAGACCTATGCATTGGACCACTGAGCAAATCTCTACCATCTGATGGGTAGGCAAAGTTGGATGACACTGGGCATTAGACCTGCCTTGAGCAATGTGCCACATAATTGGGACAGAATACCCCAATCCAGTGTCACCCATAGTAGAGGAAAATTGATTGAGGTCACAAATGGAGCACATTGAACACTAAATGACTTGTAGCTGGAAACGCGATTTCTCTGGTGCACATAAAGAGCCATGTATACACAAAGTACCAGGATGAGAGAAAAGGGGTGGTTTTCTATGGTTGTGGTGGGTCATGAGCTTTATCCATGGGACCAGAACAGAGGGTAATGAGATCAAGGGTCTCAATTTAACCCTAGAAGGGATTTGCCAGCATGATCTGCAAACTGTGATTGCTAACAGTTGAGGTCCTCTCTAGCCAGTCCCTAAGTGTAGGCAGGAGAAATTAAGTATACCTGAGCCCTCTCCCCTCTACCTCAGTAATACCTCCAGTTCTGTCCAGTTCTTTCTGGAAGCAGTATGACCAGGCACTCAGAGTCCCAACAATTTTCCCCATTCATGGACTCCATCGTAACCCACCAAGCTTTGGGAGCAAAGGCATGTGCAAATCTCCCTGGATCACAAAGAGGGGCTTCACATTGTTGTGTAAGTATTTCTCTGGGCTACAATCCCTACCAGGAGTGAAGCAAAAGCTGTCAAAACCCCAGGTCCCTGTTTCTTTCTAGAATAGGCTCACACCACCTTCTTGCAGTGAGCACAGGTAGCCTGGGTTCTAATAAATTGCATCAGGAATTCAGTCACCAGCCAAGTAGGACAGCTTCTCAGTCTGAGCACAGCTGTGGGAAAGGCTCCTATCAAACAAGCAAAGGAACTAGTCCTCCGATGACATGGGTATGGAGCAAGAGACCTGCTCACATGGGAGTAGAATATAAGCTTAATGCAGCCATTTTTAAAATAGCATGGATTTCTTTGAAATCTAACAGAGTAACAACCACTCTAGATGCATTTCCAAAATAACTTGAACCAGTGTGTTAATAAATGACTGCATGCCCATCACTGTTCCAGTATACACAAGAGTCAGGACAGGGAACATTTGAGTTGGCTTCTGGATAAGGAGACTCCTCCCAGCTGCAGGGCTGTCACCTGCTCCCCTGAGAAACTACTTCTCCTAAATGCACCTGCTCATAGGTCAACAGGTGACTGATATTTACCAGATGCTCAAGAGACCTCAGATGACCCAGGTGTAGGATCCTTCTGCCAGACAGAGCCAAAACAGGACCAGGAAAATATCACAGAGGGCATGAGACCCCTGGGACATGCAGTCCACAGGGGGGACACTCAGCCCAAAGACATCCTGACAAGGTGTCTGGCATGGGAGAGAAAGGGAGAGTACACAAGCACACACACACACACACACACACACACACACACACACATTTTTACTGGAAATGGGGACAGGGGACTTGAATTTAAGGAATTCATTGATACATGTGTACAGCTTTCGTCTGGGAGATGGGGTTCTGGATCTGACATTTTGCTTCCCTTACATTTAGAATGTTCAGGGGGACCCAGGCAGGAGGGGCACACTGTAATCCCAGCCACTCAGGAGGCTGAGGCACAAGTTCAAGGCCAGACTCAGCCTCTGTCTCCAGATAAATGATAAAAAGTATGAGGGATTTAGCTCTGTGGTAAAGGACCTGTGCACTCAATCCACTATGCCCCATGCCCCCCTTCCAAAACAAAGAAAACCTCAGGGGGGAGGAAAAACCTGGTACCCCTGCAGATCTCAGCTCCCTTGGGAAGGAAAAGGGCACACAGAGTGATGATTCTCATGGTCAAGACACTGAAATCCACCACAGAAGAAATTCAGGGAGGAGACTTGAGCTGCCAATTTGTCCAGGAGATACCCATGTGTTCAATAATAAGAATAAAACATCCAACATCTTTAGAAACCCGAGAAATGTGAAATAAAACCCTGTCAGAGAGAAAATGAAATAGTATCAATGACAATAGAAAACAAAAGAATTCTAATAAACTCAAGGATTTTAAGTGCTTCTTAACTATTTGTGGAAACTGTTTTGCCATTAAAGACACATGATAGTCCCCCACTGCAGGGACTTACTCAAATCAGTTCATATGACCAGGATAATACGTTAGTAGTCATGGTACATTCAGCTCAAAAATAGTATAAAATACCATGTGTAAGTTTTACACGGGTGCCATATGCATGTGGTATTATGTATAACTATGATGCACTAATTAACAATGCAGCATGCTTTACTCTTAATGGAAGCATCCAGTCCTAAAATTCATCCACAAAGTTAAATTTATGTAAACGTAACCAAGAAACTTTTGAATTATAAGCGAAAAAAAAAAAAAGTTATTTCCTAACATGTGCATTGTGAAGCTGTACTGTTACAATTGTCATCAAGGAATCACAACGTCAACAAAATCCATCCACAAACCCATGAGTGTGTAAAAATCATACACTTAATTGCAATGAAAAAGTCATTATCAATCAAACCTTAACCAGGCCAATCTCAGCAACTTATCTAGACCCGTGGTCAGAATAAAAACTAAAAACTACCAGGGACAGAGCTGAGTGATAAAGCACCCTTCTGTTAACTACAAAACCAACAACAACAACAAATAAACTCCACAAAACTAGCTTAGGAATAAGTGAGGTCCCTTGTACACTGCAGCTCCGCTCCTGCAGGAAAACGTGTTTGGAGATTTATTGATTTATTGATTTATTTATTTATTTTTCTTTTGGTACTTGGCTTTGAACTTAGGGGCACTTGACCACTGAGCCCCATCCCCAGCCCTATTTTACATTTTATTTTGAGGCAGGGTCTCCCTGAGTCTCTAATTGCCTCACCCACTTGCTGAGGCTGGCCTTGACCTCGCAATCCTCCTGCATCAGCCCCCACCCCAGCAACTGGGATGATAGGTGTGCTCCATCCCCTGGCTTGGAATTGGATTCTTCTCCTGGTCCCATTTGTCAGTCACCACAGCCCAGGAAGACGCCAGGCTGCCTCGCTCACCTGCCAGATAGATAGGACTGGAGCAGGGGGCTGAGGCTGCCCCAGGGGATGGGGAGGCTGAGAGGGGTCTCCGCACTGTAACACTCTCGAACTGGTTGGCCAGGGGTACCGAGGTGCGCTGTCCCCAATGGGCTCAGAACTGTGGAGGCAGAGAGCACCCGGAGTCCACCACAGCAGGACCGTCCGGACTGCCTCCCTGGCCCATCTCCCTCCTGAGCGTCCCTGTCCAGGCACCTGGTGCCACTGCACACTCACCATTTCCTGGTGCCCATCAGCCAAGCCTGCCTTGGAGAGCTTCAGTCCATGCATGGCAGGGCCACGTGGAATCCGGGGCACGGAGAGAAGCCTGGACTCCAACAGCAGGAATCCTAGAAGCCCGGACCTCGGAGAAATAAATCCCATCCCGAGCTTGGAGGCCCGCCCCCTGCCCACTGGCTGCGCTTATGATTGGACAGCGCTCAGCACACACGCTTATGATTGGACAGGGCATCAGTCAGTCTCTGCTCTGAGCCCAGCGAGCCTTCTTTTTGGGTGACAGGGGGTAATATCCCTCGAGGCAAAGAGGCCAGAATGGCAGGGTTGGGTGCAGCTTTTTTCTTTTCCTTTTGAGGTCTGGGCATTGGGTTATGGTTAGGGTGACCAGAATTCTAAGTTCTGTTGGGTTTTGATGTTACGAAATTGAAGTCATTTCTTGAAAGTTTCACCACCCAAAGCGTCTTTGAGCTGTGGACTTATACTCTGTTCATCTGTGCAAAATTCTCCAAGCAGAACTGGCCTTTTTTCCCTTGGGAACTGCCCAGTGTAACACAGCCAGCGCTGGTGGAGGCTCACCTGGGGGCCTGGCAGGCACTCTGGAGGAGGCTCCCACCAGGTTGGCAGCATGAGAACTGATGTTCCTCCAGCTGAGTTGAATCTGTGTCTGGAGCCCACATTGAGCTGGAGGCAGAGTAAGGAGATCAGCACAGAAGAGACCCGGAGAGCACAGACCTGGACAAACCCCAGCTGCACCAGGGCTCCTGCACTCTCTGATGAACTGCAGGTTGAATTCAGAGGTCTCGGCCTCTAAGCCCCTTACCCAGCCCTAGCTTGAAGTTTAGAAAAAGGGTCTCTCTGAGATGCTTACCACCTTGTTTTTGCTGATGCTGGCTTTGAATTTGCCATCCTCCTGCCTCAGCCTCCCCAGCTGCTGCAATGACAGGTGTGTGCCACTTTTTTCTTTCTTTCTTTCTTTTTGACAGAAATACCTGCGGTGGCCTCAGGATAACCACCTTGCACAGATCAAGGCCACCCTGGGTGCTCTCCTTTGTTCCCACCAGTCCCCCTGGATCCCAGGCAATGGGATCCTGCCTCTTCCAAAAACCAGAGACACCCTGCCCAGGTGTGCATCCTTGGTATCAGCTGAATATGCTGCACTTATCAAGAAAAAAAAAAAAGAGAGAGAACCTACCTGCTTGTCTTGATGCAAACAAAGATGATGCATTTCCAAAGAGAGCTCTGCGTCTTTTCCCCCCAATTCAGTGGTGCAAAAAGTCACATAATACAGAGAAGACTTCTCCTTAGAGGGGCTCAAGGGTCTCTCTCTTTAAGGAAAAACAATTTGTGTTTGATTGGTAGTCCAGGAAAGCCAATTCCAGGTTTTTCTAATTTGGTAAATAACTCCATAGACTTGAATGCATCCTGCTCCTCTCTGACTTAGTTAACCACGGAGGCCTTGAGATTACCTGCCCCCTGGGACCCCTGAACCTGCAGATGAATGTGGGGTGGGGGGGTCCTTTCTTCTCCATGCAGCACCCTGAACCTCCACCTTCCCACAGGCTCCAACACCATTGGCAGCATCCAATGGGGAAGTGGTTTAGAAAATTCTGGAATGTACCTAAAAACATTTCCTCATCCAGCTATGATGTTATCAATTTGGTCCTATGTTACTTTTCAGTATGTTTGATCTTTTTCTCTTTTATTGGTTCTTATTAGTTATACATGACCATAGAATCCATTTTTGTAAAATTATCCAAACATAAAATATATTTTATTCTCCTTAAGACCCCATTCTTGTGGGTGGGCAAGATGGGCAGATTCACTTAGGTATTTTCATATATTTAAAGAGGAACGTTATGGTGGATTAATGCTACAGTATTTCCTCTTCTTATCTCCTTGCCCTTCCTGTTGCTCCCCTTTATCTAATCTACTGAACTTCTGTTCTTGCACCCACCCCTTCCTTGTGATGTAGATAACACATATCAGGGTAAACATGTGACCTTTGGTTTGGGGGGATTGCCTTATTTTACTTTAGCATGATAATCTCCAGATCCATTCATTTACTGGTCAGTGTTATGAAGTCATCCATTTTTAAAGCTGAGTAATATTCCACCATGTATATATACCACAATTTCTTTATCTACTCATCTGTTGATAGGCATTTAGGCTGTCTCCATAACTTAGCTCTTGTGAGTTGTGCTATCATAAACATTGATGTGGCTGTGTCTTTGCAGTATGCTGAATTTAAATCCTCTGATTTATGCTGAGGAGTGGGATAACTGACTCAGATGGTGGTTCCAGTCCTACTTTCTTTAGGAGTCTCCATCCTGCTTTCCAGAGGGTTTGCACCAATGTGCTATTTCTCCAACAAGGTGTGAGTACTCCCTGTCCCCCACATCCTCACCAATCTATTGTTACTGTATTCTTGTTAAATGCCATTCTGACTGAAGTGAAAGAGTGCAGTTTTAATTTGCATTTCCCTAATTGCTAGATATGTTGCCTTTTCAGACTGATAGGGTCAAGGTACACGCCCAGGATTCCAGTGATGAGAAGTACATGGCTGTCTTACCCATGATGATAAGATTATGTGGGTGAGAAAAGGGACCGAGCTGGGGACACCTTGGGGCCAGAACCCCTCCTCCCCCCATGAGGGAAATGATTAATTATTATTGCTGTTGGTTTTCTTAAACAAAATGAGAAATTTTCGTAAGCTACCAGTACCACTAGATATAGGTCCTTAGATGGAGCTCAGATTTGTCTTGAGAGGCAAGGAAAAGTGAATAACCAACCCAGTGGTTCCAATATCCAACAAGCTAGACCTTGGGCTCCTTGGGGGCAAAACACTGGATTTTACCCAATAATTAAGAATCCAATAGCACCTGACACCCAATTAACAGGGTATGGAGAATTAGATCAGTGGATATGGGGATCTGTGGGTGGCCAGGTGCAGGAGCTTGCCTCTGAGTGCATTCCTTGCATCTGAAAGGTTTTTCAACACCAATGAGATAAGCGTCTTGGCGAGAATTGGAAAAATCCTCTGCAATATTCTATCAGGAAAATTCATAAGCATCTTAATGTTTATCAGAAAATTTAAAAGCATCTTATTGTTTACGCTCAGACAAATGTGCCTCAATCAGAATGCAACCATTTGAAAAGAGCTGTCAACATGAAAAGTCTCTGAAATCTGCTGGTTTGTGGACCATGTTTGTGGATCCCTGTAAAAACCAAATGAGTTCATAAATCACCAGAATGCAGGAATGCCCACAAAAAAAAAATTGAAATTAAAAACAAGGGACTGGGGTTTTTGCTCAGTAACAGAGCACCTGCCTAAAACCTGTGAGGTACTGGATTCAGTCCTCAGTAACACATTAAAAAGATATATATAAAATAAAGGCATCCTGTCCAACTAAAAATATTTTTAAAAACAAAGATCAGATTAAAAAAAAAAAAAAAAACTTGAACATGGCAGCGGGCATGGATAGATCAAGTCTCTGACCTCTTCAGCTGCGTGGGTATAGGGAGTCTTAAACTGTCTATATGCTGTTTGCTCAGGATCACTAGGCAATGCTGAGCTAATGTGGATCTGAGGAGAACAGTCTGGGCCTCTCAGAACACACACCGAGCCCGGATTGACGGAATTCAAGCACCCATTCTCCTGTGTCTCGCAGAGAAACCACTGTGACTCAGCACTAAACGATCCCGCTGAAACAACTGGTTGGCCCTTCTGAACCTGTGGAGGTTAACACCAACCAAGCCTTCATAGGCAGTGGCCACAGGATTGAGATGGGGCTTGGGAGAGCCAGTCAGGACCCACCTGTTGCATTGGTCACTGGGCAAAGGTAATGAACAGTCACCATTTGAATGGGATACCACCATGGCAGAGAAGTGACATCACCATAACTCAGCAGAGGAGATAACTTCATTGAAATTGGCGGTAGCAGGTGTGTAACCCCCTAGCCTTCCCTCTCCACACAGCTGGGAAACCTCAAGTACCCTTCCCAGCTCTCCCGTGAGCTTGATAGTCAGACCGAGGAAATCAGGAGTGGTGCGGGACCCGCGGCTACCACTACCACAACCTCTGGCTACCACTCCCACCAGTGCTGACAACTGAGGTCTCTTGCACCAGCTACTGGGGGCGTGGCTACTGGAGGGTAAGCAAAATTCGCTGAGGGTTCTCAGCCCCAAGCTCCACAAACTTAGGGCCTGAGGGAATGGCAAACAGGGAGGGTGTGCCCAGTCGTTCATGAAAATAAGCCTCCCGGGAGCAGCAGAACTGGCATGTAGCCAGTATTGTGGTGAGCATCACCAGTGAGCAGGGCCTGGCTTGAGGAAAAGTGGGGAAGGGACTAGACACGAGAGAAGGCCATAGGCACTCAGGATTGTAGACCCGCCCAGTCTTGGAGGAGGAGCTGCTGCACAGTGATTGGTTCCTGTTTATTGAGAGGAGAAGCTTGGCCCAGTGGGCACAGCTCCACCTACTGGAAGAGAAGTTAATCAAACTCTAAGACTGCATTTATTATTATTTTTTTTTAAATTTGGGTTTTATTTTTTTCATTTTCATTTTTTAATTTTTTTAATATTTTTATTATTTTTTATTTTATATTTTTATTTTTTGATTACTTTTTAATTTCTTTTTCTTTTTTTATTTTCTATTTTTTTCTTCTGTCTTTTCATTTCTTTTCAATTTTCTTATTCCCCCTTCCATGAATTCTACCTGTTTACTCTCATGCTCTTTAGTGACTTATTCCCTTCCTTTCTAATACCTTTCCTCCCAAGCATCGAATAAATTTATAGGAGTAAACAGTAACGCAGCAGTCAAACAGAACAAGAAGTAACATGAGCAGCATGAAAAAGCAACAAAGAAAAGGAGTATAAACAATGCAGTACAGCCTAAATATTCAGAAGGACCTAGAGGAATCAGAAAAATGGTCAAATAAAGAACTCAAGGAATACCTTAGACAGATGGAATGGAATCTTAAAGAGGACATGAGACAGCATATTCAAACAATGAAAGAACACATTGAAAATGAATTACATAAGCAGATAAAAGAAGCAAATAAGCATCTTGATCAGGAGATAGAGATTATAAAAAAATCAAACAATAATTCTAGAAATGAAGGAAACTATAAATTAAATTAAAAACTCAAATGAGAGCATCACTAACAGAGTGGAGTAAGTAGAAGCCAGAACGTCAGATAATGAAGACAAAATATATCATCTTGAAGAGTCTAGCCAACTCAGAAAGGCTGGTAAAAAACCATGAGAAAAACATCCAAGAGATATGGGATAACTTAAAAAAAACAAACTTAAGAGTCATCGGGATAGAGGAAGGTATAGAGGTTCAAACCAAGGGAATGAGCAATCTGCTGAATGAAATAATTATAGAAAACTTTCCAGAAATAAAAAAGGAAATGGATGTACAAATTGTAGATGCATATAGGACAGCGAGCATACAAAATCACAGTAGACCAATGCCAAGACACATTGTTATGAAGATATCCAACATACAGAACAAGAGAAAATATTGAAAGCTACAAGAGAAAGGAGGCAGATTACATCCAGGGGTAAACCAATAAGGTTAACAACGGAAACTTCATCATAGATGCTGAAAGCGATAAGATCCTGGAACAACATATTTCAAACACTGAAAGACAATGGATGCCAACCAAGAATTTTGTATCCAGCAAAATTAAGCTTCAGGTATGACAACGAAATAAAAATCTTTCATGATAAACAAAAGTTAAAAGAATTTGCAGCCAGAAAACCAGCATTGCAAAGCATCTTGAGCAAAACACTACATGAGGAAGAAATGAAAAACAATAACCAAAACCAACGGTGGGAAGTACCTCAGTAAAGCCAGAGGGTGGGGGGAAAGCTAATCATGGAGAAACAAACCAAATTTAAAAAAAAAAAAAAGATAAATAATCAAACATGCTTGAAGTACAAACCATATATCAATAGTAACTCTAAATGTTAATGGCTTAAACTCTCCAATAATGCAAGATAGGCCGGTAACATGGATTTAAAAAAAATCCAACAATATGCTGCCTCCAGGAGACACATCTGATTGGAAAAGACATACATAGGCTGAAGGTGAAAGGTTGGGAAAAAATATACCATGCACACGGTCCTCATAAGCAAGCAGGGGTGGCCATCCTCATATCGAATAAAATCGACTTCAAGACTAAGATAATCAAAAGGGATAAGGATTTTATGTAATCATAATGGAATGAAACTGGAAATCAATGATAAAAGAAGGAAGGAAAAATCCTACATCACATGGAAAATGAACAATATGTTACTGAATGATCAATGGGTTACAGAAGACATAAAGGAGGAAATCAAAAAATTCTTAGAGATAAATGAAAATACAGACACAACATATCGGAATCTATGGGACACAATGAAAGCAGTTTTAAGAGGGAAATTCATTGCCTGGAGGTCATTCCTCAAAAAAAGGAAAAACCAACAAATAAATGAGCTCACACTTCATCTCAAAGCCCTAGAAAAGGAAGAGCAAAACAACAGCAAATGTAGCAGAAGGCAAGAAATAATTAAAATCAGAGCAGAAATCAATGAAATTGAAACAAAAGAAACTATTGAAAAAATTGACAAACCTAAAAGTTGGTTCTTCGAAAAAATAAATAAGATCAACAGACCCTTAGCGACGCTAACTAAGAGAAGAAGAGAGAGAACTTAAATTACTAACATACGGGATGAAAAAGGCAATATCACAATAGATGGTACAGAAATACAGAATACAATTAGAAATTATTTTGAAACTCTATATTTCAATAAAATAGAAGATAGTGAAGACATTGATAAATTCCTTAAGTCATATGATTTGCCCAGACTGAGTCAGGAGTATACACACAATTTGAACAGACCAATATCAATGGCTGAAATAGAAGAAACACTCAAAAGACTACCAACCTAGAAAAGCTCAGGACCAGATGGGTATACAGCGGAGTTTTACAAAACCTTTAAGGAAGAATTAATACCAATACTTTTCAAGCTATTTCAGGAAATAGAAAAAGAGGGAGCTCTGCCAAATTCATTCTATGAGGCCAACATCACCCTGATTCCAAAACAAGACAAAGACACCTCAAAGAAAGAAAACTACAGACCAATATCTCTAATGAACCTAGATGCAAAAATCCTCAAAAATTCTGGATAAAAAATAGGATTAAAAAAAAAAAAAACATCAAAAATATTGTGCACCATGATCAAGTAGGATTCATCCCTGGGATGCAAGGATGGTTCAATATACGGAAATCAATAAATGTTATTCACCACATCAATAGACTTAAAGATAAGAACCATATGATCATCTTGATAGACGCAGAAAAAATTATTCGAAAAAGTACAACATCCCTTTATGTTAAAAACATTCAAAAAACTAGGGATAACAGGAACTTACCTCAACATTGTAAAAGCTATCTATGCTAAGTCTCAGGCTAGCATCATTCTGAATGGAGAAAAATTGAAGGCATTCCCTCTAAAATCTGGAACAAGACAGGGATGCCCTCTGTCACCACTTCTATTCAATATAGTTCTCGAAACACTGGACAGAGCAATTAGACAGACGAAAGAAATTAAAGGCATAAAAATAGGAAATGAAGAACTTAAATTATCACTATTTTCAGATGACATGATCCTATACCTAGAAGACCCAAAAGGGTCTACAAAGAAAATACTAGAGCTAATAAATGAATTCAGCAAAGTGGCAGGATATAAAATCAACACGTATAAATCAAAGGCATTTCTGTATATCAGTGACAAAACTTCTGAAATGGAAATGAAGAAAAACACCCCATTCACAATATCCTCAAAAAAATAAAATACTTGGGAATCAACCTAACAAAAGAGGTGAAAGATTTATACAATGAAAACTACAGAACCCTAAAGAGAGAAATAGAAGAAGATCTTAGAAGATGGAAAAATATACCCTGTTCATGGATAGGCAGAATTAACATCATCAAAATGGCGATATTACCAAAAGTTCTCTATAGGTTTAATGCAATGCCAATCAAAATCCCAATGGCATTTCTTGTAGAAATAGAGAAAGCAATCATGAAATTCATATGGAAAAACAAAAGACCCAGAATAGCAAAAGCAACTCTAAGCAGGAAGTGTGAATCAGGTGGTATAGCGATACCAGATTTTAAACAATATTACAGAGCAATAGTAACAAAAACAGCATGGTACTGGTACCAAAACAGGCGGGTGGACCAATGGTACAGAATAGAGGACACAGAGACTAATCCACAAAGTTACAACTTTCTTATATTTGATAAAGGCGCTAAAAGCATGCAATGGAGGAAGGATAGCATCTACAACAAATGATGCTGGGAAAACTGGAAATCCATATGCAACAAAATGAAACTGAATCCCCTCCTCTTGCCATGCATAAAAGTTAACTCAAAATGGATAAAGAAGCTTGATATCAAATCAGAGACTCTGCATCTGAATGAAGAAAAAGTTGGCTCCGATCTACATATTGTGGCGTCGGGCTCCAAATTCCTTAATAGGACACCCATAGCACAAGAGTTAATAACAAGAATCAACTAATGGGACTTACTTAAACTAAAAAGGTTTTTCTTAGCAAGAGAAACAACAAGAGAGGTAAATAGGGAGCCTACATCATGGGAACAAATTTTTACTCCTCACACTTCAGATAGAGCCCTAATATCCAGAGTATACAAAGAACTCAAAAAATTAAACAATAAGAAAACAAATAACCCAATCAACAAATGGACCAAGGACCTGAACAGACACTTCTCAGAGGAGGACATACAATCAATCAACAAGTACATGAAAAAATGCTCACCATCTCTAGCAGTCAGAGAAATGCAAATCAAAACCACCCTAAGATACCATCTCACTCCAGTAAGATTGGCAGCCAATCTGAAGTCAAACAACAACAAGTGGTGGCGAGTATGTGGGGAAAAGGGTACACTTGTACATGGCTGGTGGGACTGCAAATTGGTGCGGCCAATTTGGAAAGCAGTATGGAGATTCCTGGGAAAGCTGGGAATGGAACCACCATTTGAACCAGCTATTGCCCTTCTGCGACTATTCCCTGAAGACCTTAAAAGAGTGTACTACAGGGATACTGCCACATCAATGTTCATAGCAGCACAATTCACTATAGCTAAACTGTGGAACCAACCCAGATGCCCTTCAATAGATGAATGGATAAAAAAAAATGTGGCATTTATACACAATGGAGTATTATACAGCACTAAAAAATGACAAAATCATGGAATTTGCAGGGAAATGGATGGCACTAGAGCAGATTATGCTAAGTGAAGCTATCCAATCCCTAAAAAACAAATGCCAAATGTCTTCTTTGATATAATGAGAGCAACTAAGAACAGGGCAGGGAGGAAGAGCAGGAGGAAAAAATTAACATTAAACAGATACAGGAGGTGGGAGGGAAAGGGAGAGAAAAGGGAAATTGCATGGAAATGGAAGGAGACCCTCATTGTTATACAAAATTACATATAAGAGGTTGTGAGGGGAATGGAAAAAAAAAAAACAAGGAGAGAAATGAATTACAGTAGATGGGGTAGAGAGAGAAGATGGGAGGGGAGGGGAGGGGGGATAGTAGAGGATAGGAAAGGTAGCAGAATACAACAGCTACTAATATCACATTATGTAAAAATGTGGATGTGTAACCGATGTGATTCTGCAATCTGTATTTGGGGTAAAAATGGGAGTTCATAACCCACTTGAATCTAATGTATGAAATATGATGTGTCAAGAGCTTTGTAATGTTTTGAACAACCAATAAAAAAAGAGAAACAATAAGAGAGGTAAACAGGGAACCTACATCCTGGGAACAAATCTTTACTCTTCACACTTAATATAGAGCCCTAATATCCAGAGTATACAAAGCACTCAAAAAATTAAACAATAAGATAATAAATAACCCAATCAACAAATGGGCCAAGGACCTGAACAGACACTTCTCAGAGGAGGACATACAGTCAATCAACAAGTACATGAAAAAATGCTCACCATATCTAGCAGTCAGAGAAATGCAAATCAAAACCACCCTAAGATATCATCTCACTGCAGTAAGATTGGCAGCCATTATGAAGTCAAACAACAACAAGTGTTGGCGAGGATATGGGGAAAAGGGTACACTTGTACATTGCTGGTGGGACTGCAAATTGGTGCGGCCAATTTGGAAAGCAGTGTGGAGATTCCTGGGAAAGATGGGAATGGAACCACCATTTGACCCAGCTATTGCCCTTCTCGGACTATTCCCTGAAGACTTTAAAAGAGCGTACTATACGGATACTGCTACATCGATGTTCATAGCAGCACAATTCGCTATAGCTAGACTGTGGAACAAACCTAGATGCCCTTCAATAGATGAATGGATAAAAAAATGTGGCATTTATACACAATGGAGTATTACTCTGCACTAAAAAAATGACAAAATCATGGAATTTGCAGGGAAATGGATGGCACTAGAGCAGATTATGCTAAGTGAAGCTAGCCAATCCCTAAAAACAAATGCCAAATGTCATCTTTGATATAAGGAATGCAACTAAGAACAGAATAGGGAGGAAGAGCATGAGAAGAAGATCACCATTAAACAGGGTCGAGAGGGGGTAGGGAAAGAGAGAGAGAAGGGAAATTGCATGGTAAAGGAAGGAGACCCTCATTGTTATACAAAATGACATATAAGAGGAAGTGAGGGGAAAGAGGGAAAAAACATGAGAGAGAGAAATGAATTACAGTAGATGGGGTAGAGAGAAAAGATTGCAGGAAAAGGGAGGGGAGAGGAGGGGGGATAGTAGACGATAGGAAAGGCAGCAGAATACAACAGACACTAGTATGGCAGTATGTAAAAAAGTGGATGTGTAACCAATGTGAATCTGCGATATATATACGGGGTAAAAATGGGAGTTCATAATCTGCTTGAATCAAATGTATGAAATATGATATGTCAAGAGCTTTGTAATGTTTTGAACAACTAACAATAAAAAAAAAAAACTCCCTTCAATGCAGCATTATTCCTAGACCAGCTTCCTGGACCCCCAAATACTAGCATGATATGAGCAAGCTTAGAAAAATGGTTGAGAAATTACAGAAGTATGATCTGGCCCCATCTCTAGTCCATCCCCACTTAAATGTCCCTCTCCAAATAGCAACACCTCAGACCATGTATTTGCTGTCTCTCCCTTTAGGGCTTTCTCATATTTTTTTTTTCTTTCTTTCTTCTTGTGGGGCTGGGGATTGAACCTGGGACCTTGTGCATGCAGGGCAAGCACGCTACTGACTTCACTGAATTCCTGGCTCCTCAAGTTCTTTCCTGAATGTGTATGTGCTTTTCTAAATAGGTGTGTCAATGCGCCTGACAAATGAAGTTCTTTTTTGCCATGAAAACCAAGGTACCTACTTTTTCTGAGCTAATGTCTCCCTCTCTCTCCCTGGAATCCCTTCCCATCACATAAACTCTCACAGCCAGAGTCAGACTTGAGCTTTGGAATTGTGTGGGGTTTTTATTGTTTGGGGTCTGATATCACATACACCAATGGATGGAGATAACCAGCAGCTATGCATTATTTTTAAAAGCAAAGCACAAGGTTTCGTAGCATGTGTCTGTAAGGCCAGGCATTTGGGAGGCTGCTTCAGGAGGATCTCAAGTCTGAGGCCACAGTTGGATTCTTAGCAAGACCCTGCCTCAAAATAAAATATTCAAAGTTCTGATATTGGGTGAGTCTTCATGAACAATGAAGAGTCAGAATTCCTGTTTCAACAGTCTCCCCTTAGGATGCTGTGTGTAGGTGTGTGACTGTTACCTTCCAATGGGACCTAGACTGGTTGCTGGTGTCTACCTGTATTAATGAGTAGATCAAATGAAGTGAGTAAATAAGTAAAGCAATAAAAGATCTGACACTGTAGCTTGTTGTGATCCCAGGGATATGGAGGTTATGTTGTGTTTCTTGGCTCTTGTGTTCTTGCAAGAGAGGATTTAGATAATACATAAAATGTAATCAAAGTAGAGCAAAGCTTATTGGCCCAGAAATCACTATCAAGAAAGTGGGAGGAAAATAGTGATGCTTCTTTGACATCTCTAGGCCTCACACCCCTTTGCTTCTCAAATTTATGGGAGATGCTGTGGGTGATTCCAGAATTCTACCCATAGACCAATTCCTACTCTTAACTGGCAGTAGGATGACATTGTATTTGTAGGTTCCTACTCCACATGGTCTTGTCCAGAGACACCAATGCAAAACCCGAGTGTGAGTGTGTGAGTGTGTGTTTGTGAATTTTACTATAATAAAAATTTTATTATGGCAGCTATTATGAAGACAAGCAACAACAAGTGTTGGCAAGGATGTGGGGAAAATGGTACACTCATACACTGCTGGTGGGACTGCAAACTGGTTCAGCCAAAATGGAAAGCAATATGAAGATTCCTTGGAAATCTGAGAATGGAACCACCATTTTACACAGATATCCTGTGGAGCCAACCTAGATGCCCTTCAGTGGATGAATGGATAAAAAATATGTGTTATATATATACAATGGAATTATATTCAGCAATAAAATAATAAAATCATGTGTGTGTGTGGGAGATTCTGGTCTTGTTCTCTTGGTTTATTACTTTTAGGGAATAGAGTTTTTCTGAGATTCTCACCAGTATCTTTGCCTTTGTCAAAGGGGTATTGCAACTTACTTCTGTTTCTTGCTGGCTAACTTTTGTGGTTTTCAATATGAGGTATGAGGTAGAAGTGGATTTTAAGTGGATATTTTTAATGTAGGAGTTCACTAATTACTATTAGAGGCAACAGATGAGCTCAGTACAGTAATAAAATTTAATATCATCAGTTATTTATGTGCATAAGAAAATAAGTAGCAAACATAAAATTAAAGACATTTCTAATGACCATAATATCAAAAACAAAATACTTGGGAATTTTTCAACAAATGTGAACACTTGAACATTTAACATGGCTTGTTTTTAGAAAATATACCATTATCCCTAAGCCACCTTCTTTTCTGTGGTGACCTTAACTAATAGAAAAAAGATAGGAATTAAATCTTTCCCTTGTGATCCTGAGGACAGGACTTAGTTATGGTCTACCATTGAGCAATATCATCATCCCATTTTTATTTTTCTTTGAGATATGGTCTTGCCAAGTTAGTGAGGCTAGACTCAAAGTTGTGACCCTCAAGGCTCAGCTTCCAGGGCAGCTGGGGTTACATGCAGGTGCCATCACAACCCTGGTAGGGATTAGCGTTTTTTATTTTCTTTAGTTGTAGTGGACTGAGTAGCTTTATTCTATATATTTATTTTTATATGGTGCTGAGGATTGAACCCAGTGCCTCACATGTGCTAGGCAGGTGCTCTAACCCTGAGCCCCAGGCCCAGGGATTAAATTCTTGCTTTCATATTACAGGTTGGCTCAGGATAATATCTAGGTTTGCAAACGTGTATAATGTCCCCATTTTGTGAGTAGAAGGTAGAGGCCACAATGAGAGAAAATGTCTATCTTTATCCTTGGAAGTGGAACATCAAATGTGGATTCACCTGCAACTTAGTATTTGAGGATTGCCCAGATATTAAAAAATATAAGCAAAAGAGACATGAGATCAAGGCTCTGAGGAAGGGGGACTAGGTATTTCAAATTGTGAGGCATCAGACTGAGAAAAACAATGCTAAGCTAGCTGGGTATGGAGAATCGTGTCCCTTGCATTTAACTGTAGGTTCACAGAATATATATAAGAAAATAAACCATTTACTGGTTACATTTTAAAAAGATGATCATGGGTAGGACCTGGTCAGAAGACATCATTATCACAATCTACCCACACGCCCACACACAATATTTCCATTTTCCCTCTTCCTCACTTTAGCAGTCAAGCCAACATTCACTCCTCAAGGTGCATCCTTGCATGAAAAGAAAGGACTGAGCCATAGTACCCTGGGGATCACAATGGGCAGATCTTTGCCTAGCTTATGGCAGAAACTTGCAAAGGAATGGCAGAGTTCACTAACATCTCTCTTTTCTCTCACACGCAAATAACTAAAGATTTCAATTATAAATTGATGGATGAAGTGAACTTGGGCATATTGGGCCAAATATTTGGAACACTGAAAATATAAGTGTTCAGTAGCCTAATGTCTTATTTCTTTTTTATCTTTGTTTTTGTTTTTAATGCTGTGGATTGAGCCCAGGGGCACTCAACCTCTCAGCAACATTCCTGATCTTTTTTTTTGTAATTTAGTTAGAGACAGGGTTTCACTGAATTGCTTAGTCCTTTCCTAAGTTGTTGAGGCTGGCTTTGTATCAGCCTCCAGAGACACTGGGATTACAGTCATGCACCACCACACCTTGCTAATGTTTTATTTCATTATTTGAACAAGAGCAGTTTTTCATGTAATATAACCTACTGAATGCTCTCAAAGTATTGCACTTTGTGTAAGATTCAAAGAGATAGCTTATTAACTTTATATTAACAAACTTAAAGAATATGAATTTTCTTATGCCTTGGCTTCTTTTCAATTGATAAAATCAGGTTAGGACAGAGTTTTCTAGTTTCTTTACTCTTTTTTTTGGGGGGGGTACACTAAGGATAGGTCCCAGTATCACTCAACCACAAAGCCACTTCCCCAGTCATGTTTTATTTTTTTTAGAAACAGGGTCTCACTGAGTTGTATAGGTCCCTATTAATTTGCTGAGTCTGTCTTTGAACTCGTGAATTTTCTGCCTCAGCCTCCCAAGCCGTTGGGATTGCAGGTATGTTCCCCCACTCCCAGTTTTTTTCATTCTTCTGTAGTTGTTGCTTTCTTTTGTTACATAAATTCAAGTTGAATAACAGTATGTTTAACACTACAGATATAGAGAAAAGCCAGTGATGTAGGTAAGCAATTGAACATATCCACCAGAAAGTATATTATGTATTCACCATGGTGTATTACTCAGCCATCAATACAAACTCCTCTAGTGGTCAGCAAAATAGATGAAATTGGATGATGTCATGCTAAGTGAAGAAATACACAATAGTATTACATCTCATATGTTAACTAATGTAATATCATGTGCAAGTACAATAGTGATTAGTGTGGCTGAGGAGTGTGTGGGGGCATCAAGGGCAGAAGAGGGTGTTTGGATATTATGAATACATGTATATGCATATATATAAACATCACACTGAATCCCATAAGTATGTGCAATTGCTATGTGATGATAAAACCCATAATCTCTCATAATTATCCAACTCTATACTAAGAACAGAATCCTGCTGTCTTTTGGAATTTCCAGTATATGATGCGATATTATTGATGATGCTCCCTGATAACAACCCGGCTCTCCCTACACATCCACTCTATTTTCTTCCAGGCTCTGAACATAGAGTATACAATGTATTTTTGCATCCTGAATCTTCTCACTTAGCCTAAAATCCTCCAGTTTGTCTGTGTTATTGGATAATATTTTTTGTTTCTGGGGTTTGGACCCAGGGTTGCCTTACCAGTGAGAGAGATCCACCATCATTTTCTTTTTCAGTTTTAAGACAGAATGTTACCAAATTACTAAGGCTGGCCTTCAAATTTTGGCAACACTGCCATATACATCATCCTTATTTTAAAGTTGAGTAATATGTGAGGTGTGGAGGCACATTTCTTTTGTTATGCTAGGGACTCAATACGCTGAGGGAGGAGAATCACTATCTTGGAGCCAGCCTCGCATCTTGGTGACACCCTCTTCACCTTAAAAGGCCTTGTCTCAAAATAATTGTAAAAAAAACTGAAAAGGTTATTTATGTATGTTGATACATTTGTGTGTAAACACAATCATAAATTTCTTTTTATCTATTATCTGTAATATACCATAGGTTCTTCTTCCTGAGTTACTCTTTGGAAATTTAGGTTGTGGATAGTATGGCGGTTAACTTGGCAGGGTAGATATTCCTAAAGATGTATTTTTATTTCCTTCAATTGTTGAAGTGGTTTATTCAGCTGTCCATTTGAGTGGATTGAGATACCCAGAGAATTGGTGTGGAAGGTCTCTGCAGGTGTCTGTGAGTGTGCTTCCAAAAGGCTGAGTCAGAAAACATGGGGAATACCTGTAATGAACATGTATGTTGGTGTTCAATAGGTTTGATTTGGAAAAAAAGCAAGAGAAGCAATCACTTGCTTATGCTCCAAGCTTCTTGAAGTCCCCTTTGTGGACTTGCATCATTGGCTCTACCAGGGTCTTTTTAAAAATTTTTATTTTAGTTAGTTATCCATGACAGTATAATGCATTTATATACTTTGACATATCATACATAGATGGAATATAATTTCTCATTTTTCTGAGTATACATACTGTAGAATCACATGGGTCATACAGTCACATACATACATAAAGTAATAATGTCTGTTTCATTCTCTTTCTTATTCCCACATCCCCTGCCTCCCCCTCCTTTCACTTTCCTCTACCTAATGTAAGTTAATGTGATTCTTTTTTTCTTTTGCATTACAATTCTTAATACACATATATACCACAATTTTTGTATCTTTTTTTATGTAACGTATGTTGACACCCAACTCAAGTCTTCATACATGTATTTTGGATGTATGACACATTCTACCATCCTTGCTAATCCCCGTCCCCCTCCCTTTTCCTCCCACCCCTCTGCCCTATCTAGAATTCATCTATTCCTCCTATGCTCCCCCTGCATACTCCACTATGAGTCAGCCCCCTTATGTCAGGGAAATATTCGGCATCTGTTTTTTTTGTTGTTGTTGTTTTTAAAGGGGGGGGGGCATTGGGTAACTCCACTTATTATCTTCTCCAACTCCATCCATTTACATGCAAATGCCAGGATTTTATTCTTTTATTGCTGAGTAAAATTCCATTGTTGTTATATGCCACATTTTTTTATCTATTCATCCACTGAAGGGCATCAATGTTGGCTCCATAGTTTAGCTATTATGAATTGTGGTGCCATAAACATTGATGGGGCTGTGTCCCTGTAGTATGATGTTTTTAAACCTTTGTACTTAGACTGAGGAGAGGGACAGGTGGGTCAAATGGAGGTTCCATTCCCATATTTCCAAGAAATCTCCATACTACTTTCCAAATTGGCTGCACCAATTTGCAGTCCCACTAGCAGTGTATGAGTGTACCTTTTCCCCATATCCTCAACAACACTTATTGTTGTTTGTCTTCAGAATAGTTGCCATTCTGACTGGAGTGAGATGATATGTTAGAGTAGTTTTGATTTGCATTTCTCTGATCCCTAGAGATGATGAGAATTTTTTCATATATTTATTGATTGTATATCCTCTCCTGAGAAGTATCTGTTCAGGTCCTTAGCCCACTTGTTGATCAGGTTATTTGTTTTTTCATCTACCAGGATCATTTAAGTCCTCTTTACTGGACCACAGCTTTTTCATTTGCTTCCTCATATTGTGAAGCTTCCAGCTTGTTGGACTGAGCTGTTACCAATTTCCCAGTGTTTCCATCCTGTAGGCAAACATTTGGTGACTATTCCTCCCATGATTATGTGAGTAAATATAATAAGCTCCCTTCTGTATACACATGTATATTTTTTGTGTATTCTATTTTTCTGAAGAATCCTAAAAATACAGGCATATTCTCATTGTCTAGGTCATATGGCATCTATAGTTATAATTTTTTGAAAAACCCCCTTATAGTTTTTTTTTTTTTTAATGTCTTTTCAAATTTATATTCCTGGCAAGGATGTCCAAGTGTTTCCTTTTCTGCATATCCTCTGCATTATGTGTTACCTACCAACATTTTGAGGATTGAGGCCACAAGCCTGTGGTTATATCTCATTGTGATATAACCTGAAATCATAAAAAATCCAGAAGAAAATGAGAATTTTTTTTTTTTGCCATTGGTGTTGGCAATAGTTTTAGATAGAATATGCTGAGACTGTGCAAGGAAAAACAGCTAGACTATATAAAGCTAAAAATGCTTCTTTACAGCAAAGGAATCAATCAATGAAATGTAAAAGTAGACTGGGTTAAAGAAAACCGTTTCTAGCCCCATGTCTGAAGAAGCTCAAAATCCAAAATATAAGAAACTTACACAACTCACCAAAATTTAATATAAACCCCTCATAACCTAATTTAAATATGGTAAAATACTTAGATTCTGCCCTAAAAATTAAACAAGTGTGTAAAGACATATGAAAGTTACTCAAGATCATGTATTAGGCTACATAAAATGATAATTTAGCTTTTCTGCTTTATTTGTCTCACAGGATTATGGGTGCACACTCTCCATCCTTCACAGGGCATCTTGAGATCAATTAGCAAAATACCAGGTTCTCATTTTCCTACATTATGCTTCCTCATTATTCCATCTTAATTGCCAAGAAAATCTTGAGCTGGAAAACAACAAAATATAGATAAATTCCTAGATAATCATCAACTTTGAAAATTACTTCAGAAATCAATAGAATACATTAGTAGACACAAATGTGAAGAAATATAAAATAGACCTACAAATCAACATGTAACTTTACAACTGCTCAAAAAATACTTGCAGTTATGCTGATATGGTAGCACATGCCACTAGTCTTCACTACCTCGCTGCCACAGAAGAAGGAGGATTTAGGCTAAGGAATTTGAGGCCAACCTGGCAGAAACCCAGCTCTAAAAATTGACCCACCAAAAAACCAAACAGTAATCATCTTTTTAAAAAGGAGCCTTCAAGGGTGATTTCTATGAAACATGTAATAAGGATCAGTAACAATAATTCATGATCACGTCTAAATGTAGAAGAAGAAAATAAATAATTAAAATCAGAGCTGAAATTAATGAAATCGAAACAAAAGAAACAATTGAAAAAATTGACAAAACTAAAAGTTGGTTCTTTGAAAAAATAAACAAAATCGACAGACCCTTAGCCATGCTAGCGAAGAGAAGAAGAGAGAGAACTCAAATTACTAACATACGGGATGAAAGAGGCAATATCACAACAGACACTTCAGAAATACAGAAGATAATCAAAAATTATTTTGAATCCTTATACTCCAATAAATTAGAAGATAGTGAAGGCATAGATAAATTTCTTAAGTCATATGATCTGCCCAGATTGAGTCAGGAGGATATAGACAACCTAAACAGACCAATATCAATTGAGGAAATAGAAAAAAACCATCAAAAGACTACCAACTAAGAAAAGCCCAGGACCGGATGGGTATACAGCAGAATTTTACAAAACCTTTAAAGAGGAACTAATACCAATACTTTTCAAGCTACTTCGGGAAATAGAAAAAGAGGGAGAACTTCCAAATTCATTCTACGAGGCCAACATCACCCTGATACCTAAACCAGACAAAGACACTTCAAAGAAAGAAAACTACAGACCAATATCTCTAATGAACCTAGATGCAAAAATCCTCAATAAAATTCTGGCCACTCGGATACAAAAACTTATCAAAAAAATTGTGCACCATGATCAAGTAGGATTCATCCCTGGGATGCAAGGCTGGTTCAATATACGGAAATCAATAAATGTTATTCACCACATCAATAGACTTAAAAATAAGAATCATATGATCATCTCGATAGATGCGGAAAAAGCATTCGACAAAGTACAGCATCCCTTTATGTTCAAACTCTAGAAAAACTAGGGATAACAGGAACATACCTCAATATTGTAAAAGCAATCTATGCTAAGCCTCAGGCTAGCATCATTCTGAATGGAGAAAAATTGAAGGCATTCCCTCTAAAATCTGGAACAAGACAGGGATGCCCTCTCTCACCACTTCTGTTCAACATAGTTCTCAAAACACTGGCCAGAGCAATTAGACAGATGAAAGAAATTAAAGGCATAAAAATAGGAAAAGAAGAACTTAAATTATCACTATTTGCAGATGACATGATTCTATACCTAGCAGACCCAAAAGGGTCTACAAAGAAACTATTAGAGCTAATAAATGAATTCAGCAAAGTGGCAGGATATAAAATCGGCACGCATAAATCAAAGGCATTCCTGTATATCAGTTACAAAGCCTCTGAAATGGAAATGAGGACAACCACTCCATTCACAATATCTTCAAAAAAAAATAAAATACTTGGGAACCAACCTAACAAAAGAGGTGAAAGACTTATGCAATGAAAACTACAGAACCCTAAAGAGAGAAATAGAAGAAGATCTTAGAAGATGGAAAAATATACCCTGTTCATGGATAGGCAGAACTAACATCATCAAAATGGCGATATTACCAAAAGTTCTCTATAGGTTTAATGCAATGCCAATCAAAATCCCAACGGCATTTCTTGTAGAAATAGAGAAAGCAATCATGAAATTCATATGTAAAAACAAAAGACCCAGAATAGCAAAAACAATGCTAAGCAGGAAGTGTGAATCAGGCGGTATAGCGATACCAGACTTCAAACTATACTACAGAGCAATAGTAACAAAAACAGCATGGTACTGGTACCAAAACAGGCGGGTGGACCAATGGTACAGAATAGAGGACAGAGAAACCAATCCACAAAACTACAACTACATTATATTTGATAAAGGGGCTAAAAGCATGCAACGGAGGAAGGATAGCATCTTCAACAAATGGTGCTGGGAAAACTGAAAATCCATATGCAACAAAATGAAACTGAATCCCTTTCTCTCGCCATGCACAAAAGTTAATTCAAAATGGATCAAGGAGCTTGATATCAAATCAGAGACACACCGTCTAATAGAAGAAAAAGTTGGCTACGATCTACATACTGTGGGGTCGGGCTCCAAATTCCTCAATAGGACACCCATAGCACAAAAGTTAATAACTAGAATCAACAAATGGGACTTACTCAAACTAAAAAGTTTTTTCTCAGCAAAAGATACAATAAGAGAGGTAAATAGAGAGCCTACATCCTGGGAACAAATCTTTACTCCTCACACTTCAGATAGAGCCCTAATATCCAGAGTATACAAAGAACTCAAAAAATTCGACAATAAGAGAACAAACAACCCAATCAACAAATGGGCCAAGGACCTGAACAGACACTTCTCAGAGGAGGACATACAATCAATCAACAAGTACATGAAAAAATGCTCACCATCTCTAGCAGTCAGAGAAATGCAAATCAAAACCACCCTAAGATACCATCTCACTCCAGTTAGATTGGCAGCCATTATGAAGTCAAACAACAACAAGTGCTGTCGAGGATGTGGGGAAAAGGGTACTCTAGTACATTGCTGGTGGGACTGCAAATTGGTGCAGCCAATTTGGAAAGCAGTATGGAGATTTCTTGGAAAGCTGGGAATGGAGCCACCATTTGACCCAGCTATTCCCCTTCTCGGTCTATTCCCTAAAGACCTAAAAAGAGCATGCTACAGGGACACTGCTACATTGATGTTCATAGCAGCACAATTCACAATAGCAAGACTGTGGAACCAACCTAGATGCCCTTCAATGGATGAATGGATAAAAAAAAAATGTGGCATTTATACACAATGGAGTATTACTCTGCATTAAAAAATGACAAAATCATAGAATTTGCAGGGAAATGGATGGCATTAGAGCAGATTATGCTAAGTGAAGCTAGCCAATCCCTAAAAAACAAATGCCAAATGTCTTCTTTGATATAAGGAGAGTAACTAAGAACAGAGTAGGGTCGAAGAGCATGAGAAGAAGATTAACATTAAACAGGGATGAGAGGTGGGAGGGAAAGGGAGAGAGAAGGGAAAATGCATGGAAATAGAAGGAGACCCTCAGAGTTATACAAAAGTACATACAAGAGGAAGTGAGGGGAAGGGGAAAAATAATATAAGGGGGACAAACGAATGTCAGTAGAGGGAGCAGAGAGAGAAGAGGGGAGGGGAGGGGAGGGGGGATAGTAGAGGATAGGAAAGGCAGCAGAATACAACAGACACTAGTATGGCAATATGTAAATCAATGGATGTGTAACTGATGTGATTCTGCAATCTGTATATGGGGTAAAAATGGGAGCTCATAACCCACTTGAATCAAATTGTGAAATATGATATATCAAGAACTATGTAATGTTTTGAAAAGCCGACAATAAAAAATTAAAAACAAAAAAAAAAGAAAAAGAAAATTGACTAATTCTTTATGTAAGGCCAGAAAGACCAGCTAACACAGAATAAGAATGGAAATTGCAGACCATCTTTTTATAGATGTTGAGGCAGATATTCAAAACCCCTAGCAAACTGAGAAGAACAACAGAAAGAATGATTGGACTTCATGACCAAGAGGGACATTGTCATATGGGAAGTTTCCAAAAATCATTTTGATAGAGCAAAGGTTTTGGCAAATCACTTACCAAATTACTGTAAAACTTATGGCCAATTATGACCAGAGGAAAATTCATTTTCAATCCACTTAAAGGAAGCTATGAACTGTTTTCATACTTAATGGTGTGAACTGAAGTGTTTATCAATTTATTTTTAGGAAAAGAAAAAAAATGTATGCTTTTCTCACTTCTAAATATTATTTGAGAATATTAAATGGAATTTTATACATCAAAAATCAAATAGCATATGCAGATGATACTATTATTTCTATAATGTTTCTAAGCAATATCCATGAACTAATGAAGCATAAGAATTAGTTCAATAATGTCATGGGTTAAATAGTCAACATTAAATCATTTAAATTATATACAATAGCAATGAGCAGTGTTAAAATAGAGGCACAATCCATTCACAAATATAGGGAAAATAATCTAAATGAAAGTATTAACAAAAGAAATGTTCACTGCAAATTAAAAAACTAAGGTGAAAGTAAAATGCAAAAAAGATCATGGAAACAAAATGGGAAAACTGTTAATATTCAATGATTAAAAGTTTGATTTTTGGTTTTAAGGGTTGATATGCTTCCTTCAGATTAGCGCGTGGGGTGGGGCCAGGCTTCCTCCTGCGGTCTGGCCTGGTGCGGTGCCGGGCTTCCTCCTCCAATCTGATATGTATTCTATATATGTTAGTTAAGTTATTAATTGTGTTATTGAGCTCTATAGTTTCTTTATTCAACTTTTGTTGGAAGATCTATCCAGTGGTGAAAGAGGTGTGTCAAAGTCACCCCAGATCCTGTTGTGGTCAATTTGACTCTTGAACTTGAGAAGAGTTTGTTTGAACATAGGTGCACCATTGTTTGGGGCATATATATTTATGATTGTTATGTCTTGTTGGTGTATGGTTCCCTTGAGCAGTATGAGATGTTCTTCTTTATCTTTTTTGATTAACTTTGTCTTGAAATCTACTTTATTTAATATAAGTATGGAGACCCCTGCTTGCTTTCAAGGTTCATGTGAGTGGTATGTTTTTTCCCAATCTTTCACCTTCAGTCTGTCTTTTCCTGAGTCTCCTGGAGGCAGAATATTGTTGGATTTGTTTTAAATCCAGGCTACTAGCCTATGTCTTTTGATTGGTGTGTTAAGCCACTAACATTCAAGGTTACTATTGAGACATGGTTTGTATTTCCAGCCATCTTTGTTTATTTTTGCTACTTGAAGGGTTAATATTGTTTAATTTTTAATTTGTGTCTACATATAGGATCCAGCATTTTAATCGAACATGTGTAGTGATCAAATCAGTGCAATTTCTACCTTCTAAAATATCATTTTGATGTTTGAAACCTGTGAACTTTTTTTAGAATGTCCACAGTCTAAAAATTACTTGTACAATTCAAACTATGTGCTATAAAACCTAAGAGTTACTTTTTCCTCTCAACTGCTTTTTGTCACTTCTTGCCAACTGTCTCTTAAAACAGATATAAAAAGCTTTTTTCATTTGTAGTTCTTTGTGATCAACTTTTTCAGCTTCAACGTATGAGTGCCAACATACAGGATTTGTGAAATGTGAAAAATCACTAGAAAAAGACAGTCTCCCATGGTAAATCCAATAAAAAAGAATATAAATTTAAAAATTGTAAACTATAATCCCAGTGCCTTGGGAGGCTAATACAGGAGGATGGTGAGTTCAAATCCAACAACAACAAGGCCCTGAGCAACCTGGTGAGATGTTCTCTCTAAATAAAATACAAAATAGGAGTGGAGATGTGGCTCAATGGTTGAGTGCCCATGAGTTTAATCCCTGGTACCACCCCAAATATATTAGGATTCACATTTAATCACTAGGCCTCAGTTATTTTTTGGTGAGATCTATATATAAATGGCATATGCCAATTCTTATGAATTTATTTTATGTACATCAAATGTTATATAAATATTTTTATAGTATAAGCTTAAATTGATCTATATTAGCATGTAAAAAATAACTTAAAAATTCTTTTAGGTGAGGCTGAATGCCTGCTATCCCATTGGCTCAGGAGTCAGAGGATTGCAAGGCCAAAGCTCAGTAACTTAGCAAGATTTTCCTCCAATATAAAAAATGGCTGGTGATATAGTTTAATGACTAAGTGCCCTGGGTTCAATCTGTGAAACAAAGGAAAGGAGGAAGATTTTAAAATTGCCTTGTATCCACAACAAAAACAAATGTGAAATTTAAAAGCAAAAACTGCATTCTATCACTTTTCTGTGACACACAGAATCTGCTTTAATTCACTTTAAACATTTGAATCTTACACAATCCAAGTTTTCTAACACTCAATAAATGACATGTTTTAATCACGTGTGTCTCCAGGCCATTGGATGAATTTAAGTTCAGTGTAGCTCAGGAATCTGCAGTCATACAAACTGGAGTGTGCAGGTGCCATGAATTTGCAGTAAGAGTTAAGAACTCATGGATGGGTTGTTCATTGCCTTGAAACTGTTGGAAAATTGTTTTCTGATGGTAAATTTCTATATCAGAATTGGGAAAAACTTAGACACTTTCCTGATAGTATGCTTCAATGAAAGGGACACAATTTCATGCAATAATGAAGAGAACTAATCTTCATACAGGTAGTGCCAGGAGAAAGCACAGTCTGGTCATTCTGCTAGCTCCAGTTTTGAACCACAATCATCACTAAATGATGTGCATCAAGTATATATGATTAAAATTGTGTAAATGTACCATGGTAGTGTTGTGAAGAAATATCTATAGTAATGTCCATCCTGAGCTATGTACCTTCCCAGCTGTGCACATTAAGCCTGGCACAACATAGTCCAGGAGATCATGAGACATAACACAAGCTTTCTGACATCAGGGAGGTAATCTGAGAAACACCCCTCAAACAAGGGTCTATGGAATGATGCTTCCAACTTGGTCCATGGATGCCCTATAATACTGGGCACTCATATCCTTTATGCATTGGAGAAATCAAGCTGCCCCCTAGAGTGGGCATTCTGTGTGGAAGGATATGTAAATCACAGGGAATCTAACACAGATTTCTGAAATAGGTTACATTTGAAAAATTCACATGTGAAAAGAGGAAGGTATGGACAAGTGAGGAAATGAGAAAAAACAGATCACACATGAAAAAGAAATTTTTAAAAAAATCAGAAGTTTGTTTGTTAGAGCTGATAGTAAAGACTCCCTTTAGTATCTGGACCGAGGAAGGAGTCATGTTAGATACGGTGCTGTCGCTAAAGTCAGAGGTAGCTGTATGATACATGCATCATCATCTGTGTTGCAACGATCTAGTGAGGACTACTAAGGCAGTGGACACGAGCTGGTGGTCAGGACAGATGTAGAGAGAATTATAGGAGAAGGACACCCCACTGTAAGTTAGGGTTATTTGGATCCTCTGGGTGAGCACATTCCATGGTGTAAGGGTGAGGAAGAAACATCTCTTCTCCAATATGTAGTGTGAGCACCATCCTGTTCATAAGGGATGAGGAAATAGGATCTGTTATCCCTAACAACACATGTGCAGACTTACAGCTTGGGGTTGTCCTCATCTCACAGCTCAGCTTCACCACTACTGCCAACCCTACCCATGTCCTCTTGGTATTCACTAACAGACAAAAGGGAGATGGATAATTAAGACTGGTCTTGCTTCAAGCAAGTGGGCTTGGGACTGATGTCATCCTTGGTAGAAACCGCTTACTTGTGGCTCTTTGTGTGCTGGGAATCTATGAAGAGCACTAGGGAGAAATGACTGACACCTCAGAGAGGGTGACACCATCACCCAGCACCTCTGCTGCAAAACACACCCTCCAGTAACACGACGAGCAAACCCTGGGCAATACTTGACTGAATGAATGGCATCTCTTTTTGAGAAGTAGATATGAGAACCATGGCTTGCTTTTGTAAATTGTCAGGGTTTTAAAATACAGCTCAGGATTCACACTTACATCTATAATATTTATATTACTATCATTTTAAATTTCTCCTGAGAAAAACCACTAGAAGAGAAATTGTTCTTTAAAGTCAAGAAAAGAAGAAGCCCCATAGGTGCTTCTCTGTGGGCACAAGTACATGGGGTACTGCATACAGGGCATAGATTAAGGGTGTCTGCATGGCAGGCCACTCCCCATGCTAGGCGTGTGAGTGGCAAACTGCTTACCCCATCAGCACAGCTCTGGGCACGAGACCATGTGTTGCAGTCCCACTCTTTGAGTGTTCACTGCAAGGACAGTTAGCAGACATTGCATTGGTGGCTGTCTATATTTTGCTTAGGTACTGCCTGAGTACATATACGTGGTAACTGCACAATAAAATCAGGCCTGCTTCCTGATTGGTCTCTGGAGGTCTTGATTAGAGACTCCACAGCCACACTCTCCTCTACTCTGTTCTGTGGACATCCTCAGGGATAAGAAAGCCCATGCACTTCTCTGCAGAACCAAGCTCTCATTACTGGGAAATCCACATAATCCTGCAGGAGGGTCCATTTTCCCTGACTGATATTGCGATGGAAGAGTCAAGTTCTGCTTTCAGCTTTCCTGCTTTATCTTGTTCTGTGTGTCTTAGGGTCACATTTATCTGTGCATGCCAATGACATGAAAAATTGAATTTTGGAAAAAAATCTGAAAGTGACCAGGGCAGGATGGATTTCAAGTGTCCTGAATGTTCCTCTAAGCAAAATTAAATTTACACATTTCCATTATTAGATATTGCAAAAGGTTTTTAGTGATTAAAACAGAATGGACTAATACATAAAAAATATTCTTCCAAATTCTTGTGAATTATATTCACAAGCCTATAATTTGCCACCATGAATTGGAACTTACCAGCACATTTATTTGATTTTCTAAAATATTTAATGTACTTCCTTTTGATCACTATCCCTTGTTTGACATTTACCAACTGAAAGTTCTTAACCATGTGAGATTCCATTCTATAAAATAAGGTTTTGAACATAGAACCTCATTTCCCTCTAAAGATTTCAAAATGTACAATTACTCAAACAATAATTGTTCTATGAGTTATGAAGATGACCAAAGCAAGATTATCAATCAAAATATTAAAACTTATTAATTCTCTGGTAATAAGTATACAAATTAGTAGTGTTTAAAATCTCTATATGACATACCATATGTAAGTCTTGTCCCATGAAGTTATTAAATTGAAAAATGAAGAAGTAAAACTGATGGATAACAGCAATCCAAGAGATCTGGGCTTCAAACTCATAAAGTTTCCTGGACACATCTGGAAAAGGATCTTGATTGAGATCATTTTCTCACGTTGATAAGGAAACATAAATTACTCTAATTCTGGTCCTAAAATCAAATTAGTCCAAACCTGTCCCACAACTTATAATGCCTCTTTTTTGATGTGAGGAACTCCTGACACCCCCATAATTTCCCTGAAGCCCTGAAGTGTGTGATGGGCCCCTCTTTCCTAGTTTGCACATGGAGCACACCTTCTTGGGGTTACTGATGGTTTGGTAAGTCATCCTTTCCAAAGTGACAGTTCTGTGGCTCAAGCTCTAAGTGAAATATTAAAATTAAGAAAAGAAGAGGAAGAGCTATATGTAACATGTTGTAGAAATCACAGGCAGATGGAATCTAGTCAGAGCCAAGGCAGAGTCCAACCTGGAGTCCACTCTAAAAAACCTACATGATCAACTCCACCTTCTCTGAGAGAAAACCATGTAAAAAGCAGGCTCAGTCTCCTGGGTACTGTGTATAAATATACATAAAAGCATTAAAGCGCTATATTAAAAAGGATCCCCATTATCTGGAGTCAAAAGAAAGGACAGTCATTTCAAGCAGACCCACTTATGTTCCATTTGTAGAAATCAGAAGATTGTTCTTGAACACTGCCATTATCAACATGTGAAGGGTTAGTACAAGCATGATAATGAATGAAACATTTGTTTTTTCTAGAGGTAATTGCAAACTTGGACTAAATGGAAATATATAAAATGAAAACTAATATCCACAGACAGAAATTCCACATGGATGAAATGAGGGAGGCTGGAAAACTGAAGAAGAAAGTCACAATAATTGCCAAAGCATGAGAACTCCAAAGCCACATGAGGGGGAAACATAAAACAGGAAAAGGGTGCAAGTCATTGAACAAGTATTTCAGCATGTGAACAGTTAGAAAGACACATCAAGGGAGGAGGAAAAGTATCCCCTCATGCAGCTCCCATCCTGGACCAGCCACATGAAAGTTTTGTGCCTTTGGTGAATTGGGCTCTGCCTTACTCCCTGGCATAGCCCATTAATCACCAATGTGCCACCTGGAATACTGTACCTCATATACACTCACTTCCTTGGAGGCTTCTGAATGAGCCATGCCAGAGGGTTGGCAAGTACTCTCAACTTTGTGGAGCCAAGAAGAGCTCTTTGGAGAGGTGGAGAATTGCAGACCGCACCTTTGTTGTAATGTGGACATGCTGTGTAATTAGGTGTTGTTGAGCCCAATGTCTTTGTAGCCCTGATTTTTCATAAAGAGGAAAATAATTTCATCTCTAATTGTGAGGATTAGGCCAAAACATACTGAACAAGTGGGTTCCAACCAGTTAAAGAAGGCTCTCTGGGGAGCTGGGCATGGTGGTATTTGCCTGTAATCTCAGCAGCTTGGAAGGCTGAGGAAGGAGGATCATGAGATCAGAGCCAGCCTGAGTGAAAAAATTTACTAAGCAGATCAGTGAGATGTTGTCTCTACATAAAATAGGGATAGGGATGTGGCTCAGGGGTTGAGTGCCCCTGAGTTCAATCTTAATCATTGTACCCCACAAAAAAAGAAGAATATCTGGGGAGTGAGTCTCAGGCTTTGGATTTTTAACAGCTTTCATGGATGTTCTAAAGTGTAGAACTAGTATAGAATAAGTGTTATGGGCCAAGCTCTGGGGTGGATGTGCATGCATTTGAATCCAGGCTTTTATATATATTTATATATATTATAAATTTGATGTTGAACTATTGATGGAATATTTCCTACACAAGGCATGTATGTGCTTTAGTTAAAGTCTGAAATAGTAGATTTATATTTTAAATAATCTGCAGCTACATATTGAAAAATAATAGTCATCAGAAAATCATGTATGTGAAGCTAGATCATTTCATGACTCTTTAGAACATGTAGATCTATAAGGCAAGATAGTAAGAGAAACAATAAAACTGAAACATTCATGAACTTGGGATACCATTTAAAAATCTGAGGTTAATATTGGTCCACAATCTGACTTCCATAACAAGACCCCTACAGCACAAAAATTAAAAATCAAGAATAAATAAAGGGGATAGATTCAAACTAAAAAGCTGCTTCTCAGAAAAAGAAACAATAATGTGAAGAAAGAATCTACATATTTTATACAAATCTTTACCACACTTAATTCAGAAAAAGCACTAATGTCTAGGGTATATAAAGAACTCAACATTAACACAAACAACAACAAAAACCAATTAACAAATGGACTCAGTAACTGAACAGACAACTTCACAGAAGAAATATAATCCATTAACAAATATATGAAAAAAACATTCCACCTATCTAGCAATTAGGAAAATTTAAATCAAAATTACTTTAAGATTTTATCTCACTTCAGTCAGAATGGCAATCATTAATAATACAGGCAACAATAAATATTGGTGAGGTTGGGGGGAAAGGAACACTCACACATTGCTCCTGAGATTGACTCCAAATTTGTGCAACCACAATGGAAAGCAGTATGGAGACACCTTGAAAAACCAGAGAGGAAACATCATTTGACCCAGCTATCCCTCTCTTTGGACTATACCCAAAGGACTTACATACAATCAATCAACAAGTACATGAAAAAATGCTCACCATCTCTAGCAGTCAGAGAAATGCAAATCAAAACCACCCTAAGATACCATCTCACTTCAGTAAGATTGGCAGCCATTATGAAGTCAAACAACAACAAGTGGTGGCGAGGATGTGGGGAAAAGGGTACACTTGTACATGGCTGGTGGGACTGCAAACTGGTGCAGCCAATTTGGAAAGCAGTATGGAGAATTCTTGGAAAGCTGGGAATGGAACCACCATTTGACCCAGCTATTCCCCTTCTCGGTCTATTCCCTAAAGACCTAAAAAGAGCATACTACAGGGACACTGCTACATCGATGTTCATAGCAGCACAATTCACTACAGCAAGACTGTGGAACCAACCTAGATGCTCTTCAGTAGATGAATGGATAAAAAAATGTGACATTTATACACAATGGAGTATTACTCTGCATTAAAAAATGACAAAATCATACAATTTGCAGGGAAATGGATGGCATTAGAGCAGATTATGCTAAGTGAAGCTAGCCAATCCCTAAAAAAACAAGTGCCAAATGTCTTCTTTGATATAAGGAGAGTAACTAAGAACAGAGTATGGAGGAAGAGCATGAGAAGAAGATTAACATTAAACAGGGATGAGAGGTGGGAGGGAAAGAGAGAGAGAAGGGAAATTGCATGGAAATGGAAGGAGACCCTCATTGTTATACAAAATTACATAAAAGAGGAAGTGAGGGGAATGGGAAAAAAACAAGGGGGAGAAATGAATTACAGTAGATGGGGTAGAGAGAGAATATAAGAGGGGAGGGGAGGGGAGGGGAGGGGAATAGTAGAGGGTAGGAAAGGCAGCAGAATACAACAGACACTAGTATGGCAATATGTAAATCAGTGGATGTGTAACCGATGTGATTCTGCAATCTGTATATGGGGTAAAAATGGGAGTTCAAAACCCACTTGAATCAAAGTGTTAAATATGATATGTCAAGAACTATGTAATGTTTTGAACAACCAACAATAAAAATTAAAAAAAAAAAACAGCGTACTACAGGGAAACAGCTGCACCAATGTTTATAGCAGCACATTTCACAATAGATAAACCATAGAACCAACCTATGTTTCCTTCAACAGATGAATAGATAAATAAAATGTGATATATATATATATATATATAATTTCCCCCCACCAATGGAATATTACTTACCTTTAAAGATGAATGAAACTATGCCATTTGGTGGTAAAAGGATACAGTTGAAGAATATCATGCTAAGTGAAATAAGCCCCCCACACACACAAACACAAAGGCCAAATGTTCTCTCTGATAAGTGTATGCTAATTCACAATGGGGGTGGGTAAGAATAGTTATTTAGATTAAGTAGAGAGGAGTGCAGGGGGGGAGGGAATATGGGTATAGAAATAATAGTAGAATGAAACAGACATCACATGTAATACATAATATATAGAGATGCTAAAGCACTCAACAAGAGAGGGGGAGAGAATAGAAATTCAGTGGATTAGACAAAGTTGGATTGAAGGGAAGAAAAGGGAAATAGGAATACAAATGACAGTAGAATGAATCAGACACCACTTTTCAATGTTTATATATAAATAGACCACCAGGGAAGGTCCACACCATGTACACCTCAATAGTGGAATGCTAACTAAAATGAGTTTTACTCCATGTATAATATGTCAAAATTTGCTCTACTATCATGTATACCTAAAAAGAGTAAGAAATTTTAAAAATGACAAGGGAAAATTTGTATACCGAGAAGGTTTGTGAGTTAAAAACTGTTCAATGAATGGTAATGTCATTAAGGTTAAATAAAAGTATAAAAGAGTACCTTGAGCCCATACAAAACAACAATGGTAAATAGAGTTGTCCAAGTCAGTCTGCACAACTAGCTATAATCACAAAATTTTTGGTTTACAACTCTTTTCTATTTGTTTTACAAAGCAGCACAAGAACAATACTTACAAGTTGAGCAGAGAGGAAACATTACATAGCAGTGTTATGAATACTATAATAGTGCTGTGGGCACTCAAAGAAAGCATTCTCAATTTCCTCCCCCATGCAATAAAAAAATCATGCATTTGAAAGATACACTACTTACTGATTAGATAACACATACATGTGTTTGTGACATTCAGTATGTGGGCAGCTGCTCAACTTCGCAGGCCAGATCCAATAGATAAGGAAGACACTCTCTTCACACAAGATAGTGTTTCCTTGAGTAATATTATGAAAGCAAGAGAGAAAGCAAAAGTGAAAGACACAGGCAACTATATTGCCAGACTAGGAAAACCCCAACACTGAACATATGTACTGGAAAGTCCCAAAGAGCTTTTCAGGGGCCTGACTGGGAAGTGCTGGGCAGAGCATCCACTCCACAGGTGAGAGTCTGAATTCTTGTTCTAACATGTATTTAAAGTGGGGCTGAATAAATACAAGTTAGAACAAAGAAAGCTTCATTCTAACATCTTGCATGACATGGTGATCCCCTGAAGAACACCAATTCCTCCCAAGAACAGGTCAGATCCTAGAGGAGGGAGTGATAGCCTTGAGACAACAAAATAAATTGGGGTTCCAATGAGTGATCAAGCGAGCCAGATGCATTGAGAAATCAGCATCCTTTAGCTGTTTCATCAAGGATTGCAGACATCATTCAATCAAGAAAAGGGAAGATCTGTAGTATTTTCCTTAGACCTCTAGTACTGAATCTTCCCTCCTGGCCTTATAAATAGTTTAAACTCTCATAAGTAAAATGAAGCCAGTTTTCTGCATAAAATAATGTGGAGATAAGCATGAAACCTAGATATTTACCCTTTGGAATAAAGAATGCTGTGAATATTATTCTCCTAGAACTTATTATTAGATTTCAATATTTATTTTCCCAAATAAAGTTAAGTGAAATGTTTGTGGGTGGTGTTTTGTTGACCCAAAAGGCTCACATATGAAGAGAATATTGTGTTTTTACTTTTTGAACAGGACTTGTAGAAGAGAATCTAGAGGTTTATTTCAATCAAAATTGTGTTTCTCTCTCTGTGGTGTCATGGGCTCCTGGAGCTTTAAGATATGAGGAGGGACAGGGTTAGTTTATAGTATCTTATAATTACTGGGTTGCAGAGGGTTCTGGGAGACCATGACACATGCAACCTATTGTATAATCCAATAAGTATAACAAACATTATATTGTAAGTTATTAAGTAGAACCAAAAGGTCTACATAATCAAAATATATAATGAAATAAAAAAATGTGGGGGCATAAATGCTCCTATAGTATGTCTTTTTCTTTTTACAGTCATCATTTTACATATTTCTAGTTACACTTTTCTACTGGGTATCCAAAACTAAAGAAGTGGTCCCAAATTGTGCTGTTTTTCCTACAGTAGAGGTGAGTATAGTCACCTCAGTGATGAACGTCATAGAATTCATGAGGAACTGCATGGTTTCTTTAGTCCAAGAGTCAGGATGGGCCTATGGACCATGTGGATTCCCCAGGAAACATTAAGACAATTTCCCCCTTCAGCAACCCTCCTTTATTGCCTGAATATGTGCATTGGCTCCTAGTCTCTTGGGTCTTTCTCCTCTCCCTGATGGGAGCTTGTATAACTCTCCAGAGTTGTAGATCCCTTAGGGTGTACTGCTACTCTGTAAGGTGAAATGTTAAACTCATATTTCAAACTAGGGATATCTGGGCATTATTTTAGTATCCCTACGTCCTTCCTATAACTGTCTTAATTTTCCCATAATTACAAACAAGAGAGTATATAATTTACATAAATAATATTCTCAAAATAAAACTTGATTAAACATATGAAATAATTAATGGAGACATTATAGCATTATTTACCCAATAGAATGTTTTACTATTGCATCGATCCATTAGCAAAGTGAATAGTGGGAGATGTGTGACTTAATAACATCATGAAATGCATGACAAGGTTAACATTAAGAAATTAACACTTTATTTAGTAACAAATTGCATCTGTAATGAAATATAAGTAAAAATGCTTTGTAAAACGGGCATGGTCGACCATGCCGTGACCATAGGGACGTGAGAAGCTTTGCAAGTTCAAAGTCAGGCTCCATAACTTAGTGAGGCCCTATACAACTCAGCAAAGCGTATCTCTAAAAAAAAAAAAAAAAAAAATCTGAAGATGTGGTTTACTGATTAAGTGCCTCTAAGTTTAAGAGGCTCTTAAAATTTTAAATTTTAAATTTCATATAAATCTTAAGAGATTTCTAAAATAATCAACTCTGAGTATTATTATTTCTCCAGTTGTGAAAAATGAGACTCTTTAGTAATTGTTGATTTATACTAAAATTATATCTTTTAGGGGTGCACAATTCTATACTTGTATTTCCTTATTTCTACAATATCAGCTAAAGATGTTAAGAAAATTTTCAGCAAATGTCAAAAGCAATTACCCATTTTCTACATTTAAATGATTTTTTCCACCTAGGTCCCAAATACTTCAAGGGATGGGATATAGATAAGAAACTTACTACAATCTTTATATTTGTTAAGGTGTTTTTGTAAATATTTTGCTGTTATCTAAGGTACACACTTTGGACAAATGCTACTCCACATTTGCTACAGATATGAGGTCAGAAATTTAAAAATGTCGTAAATTTGAATACAGTCTTGGACACATTCTTTGGGTTTCTATATGCTATAAATCCTCCAGTGTTTTAAAAATGTTTGATCAATGGCCAAAACTTTTGCAAAAATTTTTCCGCATGTCCTCTCACTCGTATGAATTCTGAGGTGCTGAGTAGGGTGTGAACAACTATTGGAGACTCTGTCACCTATTTTGCATTTATATAATTTCTGTGCTATCATATCTCTGGTGTGAAATAGTGTTGAACTACTGTGAAATAAGGGTTGATTCATCCTTAAAGACACTGATGCAATGTTTTCATTGCAAAACTTCTCTCCAGTATAAAATCTATAATGTTTAGTAAGATGTGATCTTCAATATTAAAAGCTTTGCCATTCTTCACATTTATAGGACTTCTTTCTAGTATGGGTTCTCTGGTGTCGAGTAAGTGATGATTGCTGATTAAAATCTTTGCCACATTCTCTACATTTGTAGGGCTTCTCTCCAGTGTGGATTCTCAGGTGCTGAGTAAGTACTATTTTTGATTAAAACTTTTGCCACATTCTTTACATTTGTAGGGCTTCTCTCCAGTGTGGATTCGCTGGTGCTGAGTAAGTGATGATATTTTACTGAAACTCTTGAGACACAATTTACATTTGTAGGGCTTCTCTCCAGTATGAATCCAGTTGTGGCAATAGAGATGTGAGTTTGTATTAAAACTTTTGCCACACACTTTACATTTGTAGGGCTTCTGTCCAGTATGAATACTTTTGTGCCAATTATGCTGTGAGATGCTATTAAAAGCTTTGCCACATTCTTTACAGATGTAGGGCTTCTCTCCAGTGTGAATTCGCTGGTGCTGAGTAAGTGATGATATTTGATTAAAACTCTTGCCACACATTTTACATGTGTAGGGCTTCTCTCCAGTATGAATCCTTTGGTGACAATTACGCTGTGAGATGCTATTAAAAGCTTTGCCACACTCTTCACACTTGTAGGGCTTCTCTCCAGTGTGGATTCGCTGGTGCTGAGTAAGTGATGATTTTTTGACTGAAACTCTTGCCACACAATTTACATTTGTAGGGCTTTTCTCCAGTATGAATCCTGTTGTGGTGATCAAGATGCGAGTTTGTATTAAAACTTTTGCCACACACTTTACATTTGTAGGGCTTTCTCCAGTATGAATCCTGTTGTGGCGATCAAGATTTGAGTTTCTATTAAAACTCTTGCCACACACTTTACATTTGTAGGGCTTCACTCCAGTATGAATCCTGTTGTGGCAATCAAGATGTGAATTTCTATTAAAACTTTTGCCACATACTTTACATTTGAAGGGTTTCTCTCCAGTATGAATTCACTGGTAATTTTTAAGGCTTGGTTTTTGACTGAAACCTTTGCAAAATTGTTTATATATGTAGGGCATCACTCCATGGTGTGTCCACTGGTGAAAATAAGATTTGAGCTTTTATTAGAAGTTTTGTCACATTCTTTGCATTTGCATTGCACATCTCCTGTATGAACACTGTGATGTTGAGTAAATTTCTTGAGTGCATTGCATTCTTCACATTGGTAGGTCTTCTCTGCAGAATAAATTTTTTGGTGTTGAGTAGGAGTTGAAAAAAAATTTAAGGCTTTCCCACACTTTTTACATTTACAGTTCTTTCCTTCAGTATAAATCCTCTGATACTTAACAAGTTGTAACTTTTCACTAAAAGTTTTTCCACATTCTTTAAATTTGTAGAATTTATCACTGTCATAGTATCTGCTGTTTTTTAAAAATATATCAAAGCATTTGCTTGCTCAATATCTTATACACTTATAGGGCTCTCTTTCTCTATAAATTTTCTTGTATTAAGTAAGCTCTGCACTGTGGTTAAGAGCCATTTCACATATCTTACGCTTGCTGGTTTTGTCTTGGCTATGAATATTTTAATGAATACTAGTTTTTGATCACTGAAGCAAGACTTTCCTACATTTTTCAACTTGGTAAATTTCCTTTAGAAAAGGACTAGGATTTCTCTATATTCATAATTTTTATCACCAATGTAAATATCATGGTCATTACTCAGGGTAGAGACATGGCTTATTGTGTTACTTATAGCATTATCTATATAGTGCACTTTCCAGAAATCTGTATCAGAATTGTCATTGAGCAATAGTGGGGAAGTAGAAACTTTTCTACAATTCTTAATATTGTCCATTTGGGCACAAGGAGAAATTAATATTTTGTTTCAGAAAAATGGACATTTTATAAAGAAACTCCCAAAAGGATCACTTTTAGAAATATCTTTTCTGTGCAAATGTTTGACTGGAATTTTAACTCAGTGCTAGTTTTATAATCGGCCAACTTAAGAACTGATGCATGGACTAGATTTCAAATTTTCCACATTGCCTTTCAGTTCAAAAATGGCTGTGGATTTATTCTTAAAGATATATAAAACTCCTCAAAATAATTGGAATACATTGATTTTTTGTTTCAGATATTAATTTTCTCTGGTGTCTCTTGACCATAAAATTTTTATCATAAATAGGGACTACTGATTGATTTTGTCTATTCTAATACAATTTTTGAACTTTACACTCACCTATATTTTCCCATTGTTTTCTTGGTTGTAAATAGTCAAATTCACACTTTCCATATCTTCCCTCTCTCTCTTTTATTCCATGCTCTGGTAAAATTTCTCGAGGATGATGAGAAGTCATGGCTGTAATAAATAAAAATAACAAACATGTTTACTTACTGTACTGCGCTGAGTATATTTTGCAAACCTAAGAAATTACAGCAAAAAATAACACCAGCAGGGGAGTGGATTATTAAATCCAAGTCCATCATTACTGTAGAAATATATCAATCAAATAAAAATAAACACAGAAATTTACTTTGAAAATTTTCCTAATCATCTTTGTGTTCACAGTATCCAAGATGAGTACATTACTATGGAGAGTAATATAGTAGAGAAAAATACATTGTGTTACAGAAAGATTTTCCTCCTTCAGAATAACCGATGTGATGCTGCAATCTGTATAAGGGGTAAAAATGGGAGTTCATAACCCACTTGAATCAAAGTGAGAAATATGATATGTCAAGAACTATGTAATGTTTTGAACAACCAACAATAAAGATTAAAGGAAAAAAAAAGAAACTATATAAGTTAACTTTTAATATTCTATTTTGCTAAACTCTATTGGTCTGTTTTATACTTTGAATAAATATTTTATGCATGCAGTATTTTGTAACATCAAACAGTAGTTACTTGCAAAATACTAGCTAACTGAATTATACAATAAGCTATGTGATTAATCAGTCACATTTACTTACAAAATGTTTTATAAATTACATTCATAAATATCATCTATTATCATATTACAAAAAGAGACTCTCCCACAAAATGGTTTTGAGTACCATAGAGATATTGGAAGTACCTTTTTTTTTTTTTTTACTAGGAATTGAATCCAGGGCCATGTACATACTAGGCAAGTATCCTACCTCTGAGCTATACCCACCATTCTGGAACTAAATTTTGACACAAGTTAGTGAAAATGGATTTACTGATTTGACAAAAAAGTGGTCATTTGATGATTTTGAAAAAATAATATTGATAGAATGATGGAGACAAATGGATTAACTAAGGTAAATTCATGTAGATTTCCCATAAGAGTATTCTCCAGAAACATTTATTTGTTAAAAGGCATAGAAAATCAGTAAAGTAGTAAAGTAAAGGAGGGTGTGTGGGTAAAGGAAGTATTTATTTTATTTATTCTATTTTTAAAATATAATCATATATTTGCATATTGACGGAAACATTGATAAGACTGGAAAAGACATCTTCCAGTGGAACAAAGAGAAGACAATTGGAGAAACTAAGCTTTGTGAATATATGAGGAGATTATATTAAAAACGTAGCTCCATCTTGAATAAATGGAGCTAAGTAGAAGAGGGTAAGTTCAGATGTAGGTAGATTTGTGATTGTGTGTTTATTTATTTTTTATATAATTTTATTGGTATATTATAATTATACATAATAGTGGGGATTTATTGTGTCATATCTAAATGTGTACATAACATAATTTGATCAATCTAATTCCTCAGTTCTTTTCCACCTCCTCCCTTTCTCCATGGTTATATTTTCAAATGATCTCTATTTTCTCATTAAATGAGGTTTGGCCTAGATGAAGAGGTTCTGGATATTTACAAAAGGACATGAGGTCTGAAATGCTTTTCTGGAGCAGAGGGATAAAAAGGAACAATAAGATTGCCTGATTGTCTGGAGAGAGGAGGTTTATGAGCACAAATTTAGAGTGAAATGAAGCTACTTGCTTGTGCAATTGTTTTTGTCCAATAGAGTGTAGCTTTTGGGTTGAGGCATGGAGAATGAAGATAGTTTGGCTTATACAGGATTGGGGTTTTGAAGAGGGCCCAAGAATGGAAGGAGGCATGTCACTTGAAGGTACTTGCAAAGGGATTATTACAATGATGTGTCATTATGATCTAAACTGACTGGTGGGAAATGGAACCCAGGAGATTGAAGGGAAGTAATAAAGGTTGTGGGGTGGTCAATAGATTAAAGGTTACTATATTGAAGGGGAAAATGAAAAAAGAAGACAAGGAGAAAAAGCAATGATCAAAGATCCGGTTGTTTGAATTTTACATTTAATAGATGGTGCAATTACTGATGGTGATGCATACAACCCATAAGAATAATTGTTAAATATAAAGTAATAGAGATATTCTGGAAATGCATCAATATATTTTATGTTATCCCTATGGTGTTAGATGGAAATGAGGACTATATTACATGTATTTCTTAACCCAGATGAAGGGTTAAGAAAATGGTGTTGGGACACCATTCAAAGAGGGGGGAAAAGCATTGAAAAAATATACAGTGGAAAATTTAAGGTTAAAAAAAATCTCAATAATCTACCTGATTACTTACCACACTGTGTTTAGAAATTGATAATACACATCATTTGCAAGTGTACAAGGAAACTCTTAACTATGCCACTGAGAGTGGCTCAATGCTTATGAAAATGTGCTAATAATTATTAAAAAGCTTAAAATTAAAGAAATCTACCAACTTTATTCTGTTTCATTAAAAAAGAAAAATATGAAACATGTGAATATTTGGGTACTGTTCAAAAAAGGGTTTCTGCTTACCAACAGAAAAAAAAAACATGGCTAAATGAACTGTAAGCAAAGTTATGAATTACTCAAAGGGAATAGTCTA